>NW_024060264.1:146982-231886 GCF_016432855.1 Salvelinus namaycush
GTTGTTTCCCGGTCCATATGTCCTCATAATGGGAACCACAGTTTATATGTCCTCATATGGGAACCACAGTTTATATTCCTCATATGGAACCACAGTTTATCTGTCCTCATAATGGGAACCACAGTTTATCTGTCCTCATAATGGGAACCACAGTTTATCTGTCCTCATAATGGGAACCACAGTTTATCTGTCCTCATAATGGGAACCACAGTTTATCTGTCCTCATAATGGGAACCACAGTTTATCTGTCCTCATAATGGGAACCACAGTTTATCTGTCCTCATAATGGGAACCACAGTTTATCTGTCCTCTAATGGGAACCACAGTTTATATGTCCTCATAATGGGAACCACAGTTTATCTGTCCTCATAATGGGAACCACAGTTTTATCTGTCCTCATAATGGGAACCACAGTTTATCTGTCCTCATAAGGGAACCACAGTTTATCTGTCCTCATAATGGGAACCACAGTTTATCTGTCCTCATAATGGGAACCACAGTTTATCTGTCCTCATAATGGGAACCACAGTTTATATGTCCTCATAATGGGAACCACAGTTTATCTGTCCTCATAATGGAACCACAGTTTATATGTCCTCATAATGGAACCACAGTTTATCTGTCCTCATAATGGGAACCACAGTTTTCTGTCCTCATAATGGGAACCACAGTTTATCTGTCCTCATAATGGGAACCACAGTTTATATGTCCTCATAATGGGAACCACAGTTTATCTGTCCTCATAATGGGAACCACAGTTTATCTGTCCTCATAATGGGAACCACAGTTTATATGTCCTCATAATGGGAACCACAGTTTATCTGTCCTCATAATGGGAACCACAGTTTATCTGTCCTCATAATGGGAACCACAGTTTATCTGTCCTCATAATGGGAACCACAGTTTTATATGTCCTCATAATGGGAACCACAGTTTATCTGTCCTCATAATGGGAACACAGTTTATCTGTCCTCATAATGGGAACCACAGTTTATATGTCCTCATAATGGGAACCACAGTTTATCTGTCCTCATAATGGGAACCACAGTTTATCTGTCCTCATAGTGGAACCACATTTTATCTGTCCTCATAATGGGAACCACAGTTTATCTGTCCTCATAATGGGAACCACAGTTTATATTCCTCAAATGGGAACCCAGTTATCTGTCCTCATAATGGGACCACAGTTTATCTGTCCTCATAATGGAACCACAGTTTATCTGTCCTCATAATGGGAACCACAGTTTATATGTCCTCATAATGGGAACCACAGTTTATCTGTCCTCATAATGGGAACCACAGTTTATCTGTCCTCATAATGGGAACCACAGTTTATCTGTCCTCATAATGGGAACCACAGTTTATATGTCCTCATAATGGGAACCACAGTTTATATGTCCTCATAATGGGAACCACAGTTTATCTGTCCTCATAATGGGAACCACAGTTTATCTGTCCTCATAATGGGAACCACAGTTTATCTGTCCTCATAATGGGAACCACAGTTTATCTGTCCTCGGCAGGTCGTTTTCAATATTACCGTATTCTCAAGGTGTTGATTTCAGAAGGGTTGGAAATAGGTATATCTGTATGTGTTAGTGCTACAGAACGAGGTTCTATTACAATGCTTAGTTCATTATAGTTAGGGTTAGTTCATTATAGTTATGGTTAGTTCATTATAGTTAGGGTTAGTTCATTATAGTTAGGGTTAGTTCATTATAGTTAGGGTTAGTTCATTATAGTTAGGGTTAGTTCATTATAGTTAGGGTTAGTTCATTATAGTTAGGGGTTAGTTCTTATAGTTAGGGTTATTCATTATAGTTTGGGTTAGTTCATTATGTTATGGTTATTCATTATAGTTAGGGTTAGTTCATTATAGTTAGGGTTAGTTCATTATAGTTAGGTTTTAGATCATTATAGTAGGTTAGTTCATTATAGTTAGGGTTAGTTCATTAGTAGTTTGTGGTTAGTTCATTATAGTTGGTTAGTTTCATTATAGTTTGGGTTAGTTCATTATAGTTATGGTTAGTTTTCATTATAGTTAGGGTTATTATTATGTTAGGGTTAGTTCATTATAGTTAGGGTTAGTTCATTATAGTTAGGGTTTTCAGTATAGTTAGGGTTAGTTCATTATAGTTGGGTTATGTTCATTATGTTTTAGGGTTATTTTCATTATAGTTAGGGTTAGTTCATTATAGTTTAGGGTTAGTCATTATAGTTAGGTTTAGTTCATTATAGTTTTAGGGTTAGTTCATTATAGTTAGGGTTAGTTCATATAGTTAGGTTAGTTCATTATAGTTAGGGTTAGTTCATTATAGTTAGGGTTAGTTCATTATAGTTCCATATAGTTTTGGGTTAGTTCATTATAGTTATGGTTAGTTCATTATAGTTTTGGTTGTTCATTTAGTTATGGTTAGTTCATTATGTTTGGGTTAGTTCATTATAGTTTATGGTTAGTTCATTATAGTTAGGGGTTTAGGTTTCATTATAGTTTGGTTAGTTCATTATAGTTATGGTTAGTTCATATAGTTGTGGTTAGTTCATTATAGTTATGGTTAGTTCATTATAGTTTTGGGTTAGTTCATTATAGTTATGGTTAGTTCTTATAGTTATGGTTAGTTCATTATAGTTATGGTTAGTTTCATTATGGGTTATGGTTGTTGCATTATAGTTATGGTTAGTTCATTATATATTTATGGTTAGTTCATTATAGTTATGGTTAGTTCATTATAGTTTCATTATTGTTGTGGTTGGTTCAATTATAGTTTATGGTTTAGTTCATTATAGTTTATGGTTAGTTCATTATAGTCATTATAGTTATGGTTAGTTCATTATAGTTATGGTTAGTTCATTATAGTTTGGTTAGTTCATATAGTTATGGTTGGTTCATTATAGTTATGGTTAGTTCATTATAGTTATGGTTGGTGCATTATAGTTCCATATAGTTATGGTTAGTTCATTATAGTTATGGTTGGTTCATTATAGTTATGGTTAGTTCATTATAGTTATGGTTAGTTCATTATAGTTATGGTTAGTTCATTATAGTTATGGTTAGTTCATTATAGTTGTGGTTAGTTCATTATAGTTATGGTTAGTTCATTATAGTTATGGTTGGTTCATTATAGTTCCATATAGTTATGGTTAGTTCATTATAGTTATGGTTGGTTCATTATAGTTCATTATAGATATGGTTAGTTCATTATAGTTATGGTTAGTTCATTATAGTTATGGTTAGTTCATTATAGTTATGGTTAGTTCATTATAGTTATGGTTAGTTCATTATAGTTATGGTTAGTTCATTATAGTAATGGTTGGTTCTTTATAGTTCATTATAGTTATGGTTAGTTCATTATAGTTATGGTTGATTCATTATAGTTCATTATAGTTATGGTTAGTTCATTATAGTTATGGTCAGTTCATTATAGTTATGGTTAGTTCATTATAGTTCCATAATAATTATGGTTAGTTCATTATAGTTATGGTTAGTTCATTATAGTTCCATATAGTTATGGTTAGTTCATTATAGTTATGGTTAGTTCATTATAGTTATGGTTAGTTCATTATAGTTAGGGTTAGTTCATTATAGTTAGGGTTAGTTCATTATAGTTAGGGTTAGTTCATTATAGTTAGGGTTAGTTCATTATAGTTAGGGTTAGTTCATTATAGTTAGGGTTAGTTCATTATAGTTAGGGTTAGTTCATTATAGTTAGGGTTAGTTCATTATAGTTAGGGTTAGTTCATTATAGTTAGGGTTAGTTCATTATAGTTAGGGTTAGTTCATTATAGTTAGGGTTAGTTCATTATAGTTAGGGTTAGTTCATTATAGTTAGGGTTAGTTCATTATAGTTAGGGTTAGTTCATTATAGTTAGGGTTAGTTCATTATAGTTAGGGTTAGTTCATTATAGTTAGGGTTAGTTCATTATAGTTAGGGTTAGTTCATTATAGTTAGGGTTAGTTCATTATAGTTAGGGTTAGTTCATTATAGTTAGGGTTAGTTCATTATAGTTAGGGTTAGTTCATTATAGTTAGGGTTAGTTCATTATAGTTAGGGTTAGTTCATTATAGTTAGGGTTAGTTCATTATAGTTAGGGTTAGTTCATTATAGTTAGGGTTAGTTCATTATAGTTAGGGTTAGTTCATTATAGTTAGGGTTAGTTCATTATAGTTAGGGTTAGTTCATTATAGTTAGGGTTAGTTCATTATAGTTAGGGTTAGTTCATTATAGTTAGGGTTAGTTCATTATAGTTCCATATAGTTTGGGTTAGTTCATTATAGTTATGGTTAGTTCATTATAGTTGTGGTTAGTTCATTATAGTTATGGTTAGTTCATTATAGTTTGGGTTAGTTCATTATAGTTATGGTTAGTTCATTATAGTTAGGGTTAGTTCATTATAGTTTGGGTTAGTTCATTATAGTTATGGTTAGTTCATTATAGTTGTGGTTAGTTCATTATAGTTATGGTTAGTTCATTATAGTTTGGGTTAGTTCATTATAGTTATGGTTAGTTCATTATAGTTATGGTTAGTTCATTATAGGTATGGTTAGTTCATTATGGGTATGGTTAGTTCATTATAGTTATGGTTAGTTCATTATATTTATGGTTAGTTCATTATAGTTATGGTTAGTTCATTATAGTTATGGTTAGTTCATTATAGTTATGGTTAGTTCATTATAGTTATGGTTGGTTCATTATAGTTATGGTTAGTTCATTATAGTTATGGTTGGTGCATTATAGTTCCATATAGTTATGGTTAGTTCATTATAGTTATGGTTGGTTCATTATAGTTATGGTTAGTTCATTATAGTTATGGTTAGTTCATTATAGTTATGGTTAGTTCATTATAGTTATGGTTAGTTCATTATAGTTATGGTTAGTTCATTATAGTTATGGTTAGTTCATTATAGTTATGGTTGGTTCATTATAGTTCCATATAGTTATGGTTAGTTCATTATAGTTATGGTTGGTTCATTATAGTTCATTATAGATATGGTTAGTTCATTATAGTTATGGTTAGTTCATTATAGTTATGGTTAGTTCATTATAGTTATGGTTAGTTCATTATAGTTATGGTTAGTTCATTATAGTTATGGTTAGTTCATTATAGTAATGGTTGGTTCTTTATAGTTCATTATAGTTATGGTTAGTTCATTATAGTTATGGTTGATTCATTATAGTTCATTATAGTTATGGTTAGTTCATTATAGTTATGGTCAGTTCATTATAGTTATGGTTAGTTCATTATAGTTCCATAATAATTATGGTTAGTTCATTATAGTTATGGTTAGTTCATTATAGTTCCATATAGTTATGGTTAGTTCATTATAGTTATGGTTAGTTCATTTTAGTTATGGTTAGTTCATTATAGTTCTTTAAGGTTTTGGTAGCACCTTTTTTTCTCATTTCAGGGATACAGTTAAATGTACTGTATCGTTTTGTTTATATCGTTTTGTTTAATTAACACTTTAGACATACAGTAATAATGTGTTATTACTTGTTTTATTAAACAGTTACAACAATGACTAACATACATATTAGGCCTTATAATGCTTGATTCTTTTCAAAGTATATCTCACAACCCACACCACCCCCAAAAAAACGGTACATATAATTAATTAGCTTGTCATGCGTCAGAATGGCTCAGAGGATTGTCAGGGTAACTCAGGGTGGTGTGTGCAGGGCTTGCTCTAGCCTTTCTTGGGCCCTTTGCTTAAATTCACGTATCCAAAAAATTGATTAAAACACTATTTTGCAATGAAGGTCTACAGTTGCCTCAACTGCCCTCTGTAGGGTAGCACCATGGTGTAGAGGACAGCTAGCTTCCATCCTCCTCTGGGTACATTGACTTCAATACAAAACATAGGAGGCTCGTGGTTCTCACCCCCATTCCATAGACTTACACAGTAATTATGAAAACTTCCGGAGGACGTCCTCCAACCTATCAGAGCTTTTGCAACATGAACTGACATGTTGGCCACCCAATCAAAGGATCCGAGAATTAATCTAGTGCTGAAAACATAAGCTACAGCCAACTAGCACTGCAGTGTATAAAATGTGGTGAGTAGTTGATTTAAAGAGAGAGAAAGACAAAGTTTCCTCATTCACTAGTTTCATTAGATCATGAGTCTGTCTCCCTCATTCACTAGTTTCATTAGATCATGAGTCTGTCTTCCTCATTCACTAGTTTCATTAGATCATGAGTCTGTCTTCCTCATTCACTAGTTTCATTAGATCATGAGTCTGTCTCCCTCACTAGTTTCATTAGATCATGAGTCTGTCTCCCTCATTCACTAGTTTCATTAGATCACGGGTCTGTCTCCCTCACTAGTTTCATTAGGTAATGAGTCTGTCTCCCTCACTAGTTTCATTAGGTAATGAGTCTGTCTCCCTCACTAGTTTCATTAGGTAATGAGTCTGTCTCCCTCACTAGTTTCATTAGGTAATGAGTCTGTCTCCCTCACTGGTATCATTAGGTAATGAGTCTGTCTCCCTCACTATTTTCATTAGGTAATGAGTCTGTCTCCCTCACTAGTTTCATTAGGTAATGAGTCTGTCTCCCTCACTAGTTTCATTAGGTAATGAGTCTGTCTCCCTCACTAGTTTCATTAGGTAATGAGTCTGTCTCCCTCACGAGTTTCATTAGGTAATGAGTCTGTCTGCCTCACTAGTTTCATTAGGTAATGAGTCTGTCTCCCTCACGAGTTTCATTAGGTAATGAGTCTGTCTGCCTCACTAGTTTCATTAGGTAATGAGTCTGTCTCCCTCACTAGTTTCATTAGGTCATGAGTCTGTCTTCCTCATTCACTAGTTTCATTAGGTCATGGGTCTGTCTCATTAACGAGTTGCATTAGGTCATGGGTCTGTCTTCCTCATTCACTAGTTTCATTAAGTAATGGGTCTGTCTCCCTCACAAGTTTCATTAGATCATGGGTCTGTCTCCCTCACTAGTTTCATTAGGTAATGAGTCTGTCTCCCTCACTAGTTTCATTAGGTAATGAGTCTGTCTCCCTCACTAGTTTCATTAGGTAATGAGTCTGTCTCCCTCACTAGTTTCATTAGGTAATGACTCTGTCTCCCTCAATAGTTTCATTAGGTAATGAGTCTGTCTCCCTCACTTGTTTCATTAGGTAATGAGTCTGTCTCCCTCACTAGTTTCATTAGGTAATGAGTCTGTCTCCCTCACTAGTTTCATTAGGTAATGAGTCTGTCTCCCTCACGAGTTTCAGTAGGTCAGGGGTCATGTGGTGGGGTTGGAAGGGTTAATTTAGCTCTCTCTGCATTCATAGCTCCTTTCTATCAAACGTTTTATGTTTTACATTTTCATTTTAAGGCACGCCTGATGATCGCTATATCTAAAAATATTTCATTTTTTTCTAATCACGTTACCTAAGAGGTTGGACGTTTTAATAATTTCCTTCCTGAGTTGCCCTCCCTGATTCCTTTAGAATGGTGACTGGGTAACCTCTTAAATTATGATTTTCCAGAGACCTTATAATTCCAAATACATTAATAATAAGGAAAACGAATAAATCGGGGTGATGGTAGGAAATGGGGTAACATGTGGTTGTTTTATCAACTTTAGTTGAATACACAGATTAGTAAGAGTCTTTGGAGAAGAGAGTGTTAGCTTAATGACTAAAATGCTGGTGAATATGGTAGGAACTGTAATGGTGGTTAATGGGGTAGATGGTTAATGTGGTAGGACCTGTAATGGTGGTTAATGGTGTGGTAGGATCTGTAATGGTGGGTAATGTGGTAGGATCTGTAATGGTGGTTAATGGGGTAGATGGGTAATGTGGTAGGACCTGTAATGGTGGTTAATGGGGTAATGTGGTAGGATCTGTAATGGTGGTTAATGGGGTAGATGGGTATTGTGGTAGGACCTGTAATGGTGGTTAATAGGGTAGGTGGGTAATGTGGTAGGATCTGTAATGGTGGTTAATGGGGTAGATGGGTATTGTGGTAGGACCTGTAATGGTGGTTAATGGGGTAGATGGGTCATGTGGTAGATCTGTAATGGTGGTTAATGGGGTAGATGGGTCATGTGGTAGATCTGTAATGGTGGTTAATGGGGTAGATGGGTAATTTGGTAGGATCTGTAATGGTGGTTAATGGGGTAGATGGGTATTGTGGTAGGATCTGTAATGGTTGTTAATGGGGTAGATGGGTAATGTGGTAGAACCTGTAATGGTGGTTAATGGGGTAGATGGGTAATGTGGTAGGATCTGTAATGGTGGTTAATGGGGTAGATGGGTAATGTGGTAGGATCTGTAATGGTGGTTAATGGGGTAGATGGGTAATGTGGTAGGATCTGTAATGGTGGTTAATGGGGTAGATGGGTAATGTGGTAGGATCTGTAATGGTGGTTAATGGGGTAGATGGGTAATGTGGTAGGATCTGTAATGGTGGTTAATGGGGTAGATGGGTAATGTGGTAGGATCTGTAATGGTGGTTAATGGGGTAGATGGGTAATGTGGTAGGATCTGTAATGGTGGTTAATGGGGTAGATGGGTAATGTGGTAGAACCTGTAATGGTTGTTAATGGGGTAGATGGGTAATGTGGTAGGATCTGTAATGGTTGTTAATGGGGTAGATGGGTAATGTGGTAGGATCTGTAATGGTGGTTAATGGGGTAATTGGGTACTGTGGTAGGATCTGTAATGGTGGTTAATGGGGTAGATGGGTATTGTGGTAGGACCTGTAATAGTGGTTAATGGGGTAGATGGGTAATGTGGTAGGATCTGTAATGGTGGTTAATGGGGTAGATGGGTAATGTGATAGGTCTGTAATGGTGGTTAATGGGGTAGATGGGTAATGTGGTAGGATCTGTAATGGTGGTTAATGGGGTAGATGAATAATGTGGTAGGATCTGTAATGGTGGTTAATGGGGTAGATGGGTAATGTGGTAGGATCTGTAATGGTGGTTAATGGGGTAGATGGGTAATGTGGTAGGATCTGTAATGGTGGTTAATGGGGTAGATGGGTAATGTGGTAGGATTTGTAATGGTGGTTAATTGGGTAGATGGGTAATATGGTAGGATCTGTAATGGTGGTTAATGGGGTAGATGGGTAATGTGGTAGGATCTGTAATGGTGGGTAATAGGGTAGGTGGGTAATGTGGTAGGATCTGTAATGGTGGTTAATGGGGTAGATGGGTAATGTGGTAGAACCTGTAATGGTGGTTAGTGGGGTAGATGGGTAATGTGGTAGGATCTGAAATGGTGGTTAATGGGGTAGATGGATAATGTGGTAGGATCTGTAATGGTGGTTAATGGGGTAGATGGGTAATGTGGTAGAACCTGTAATGTTGGTTAGTGGGGTAGATGGGTAATGTGGTAGGAGCTGTAATAGTGGTTTGTGGAGCATGTTGAAGTTATTAATTACACTTTGTATCAACACACAGAGTCACAGCAAATATACAGGCGTCCTTCCTAACTCAGTTGCCAAAGAGGAAGAAAACTAGTCAGAGATTTCACCATGAGGCCAATGGTGACTTTAAAACAGTTACAGAGTGTATTAATGGCTGTGAAAGGAGAAAACTGAGGATGGATCAACAGCATTGTAGTTACTCCACAATACTAACCTAAATGACAGAGTGAAAAGAAGGAAGCCTGTACAGGACAAAATCATTACAAAAACATGCATCCTGTTTGCAACAAGGTACTAAAGTAATAATGTAAAACAAAATGTGGCAAAGAAGTAAATGTTATGTCCTGAACTCAAAAGCATTATGTTTGTGGCAAATCTAACACAACGAATCTGCATTGCTTGCTGTTTGGGTTTTTAGGCTGGGTTTCTGTATAGCACTTTGTGACATCTACTGATGTAAAAAGGACTTTATGAATACACTTGATTGATAATTGAGTACCACTCTTCATATTTTGAAGCATGGTGGTAGCTGTATCATGTTATGGGTATGCTTGTCATCGGCAAGCCCTAGGGAGTTTTTTAGGATAAAAATAGAATAGAGCTAAGGACATGTAAAATCCTAGAGGAAAACCTGGTTCAGTCTGCTTTCCCAACAGACACTGGGGAGACCAACTCACCTTTCATCAGGACAATAACATAAAACACAAGGCTCAAACTGACTTCTGCCTGGGGCCTCCAAATCAGTAAGTGTGCCTGACTGTGGTCAGGGCTCTGGCTTGAGGGACGTAGATATAAATTATGATGACAGAATGGGGGGTGGGGGGAGTGCGAGGTTGAAGTCTGTTTGTCTAAAAGATGATTACCCCAATACACACACACACACACACACACTCCCCCGAGGGTACAAACACAGAGCTGACAGTGTTCTAATAATGTCACAAAGCCACATGTTGTTCCTGTTAGCCGTGTAAGTTGCGACCGTGTGTGTGTGTGTGTGTGTGTGGGCACGTGTGTGTGTGTGTGTGTGTGTGGGTGCGTGCGTGCGTGCGTGCGTGCGGCTCTTGCCACCAATTGGAAAGGAACATCACGTGTCTGTAGTAAATTGAAAAGTCAGTCTTTTTCCACAGTGGTGGAGAAAAAAACCTCAACTGTCATACGTACACAGGAGGTTGGGGGCACCTTAATTAGGGAGGACGGGCTCGTGCTAATGGCTGAAGTGGAATGGTATCAAAGACATGCCATTCCATTCGCTCGGTTCAAGACATTATTATGAGCCGTCCGCCCCTCAGCAGCCTCCTCTCAAGTTGAGTAACGATACAGTATACCTTAATAGAAAATGACTCAAGTAAAAGTGAACGTCACCGATTAAAATACTACTTGAGTCTGAAAGTATTTGGTCATAAATGTACTTAAAATACAGTGTGGAAAAGTACTCAATTGTCATAGTTAACTAAAAGTAAAAATTGTAATTAAATGATATACATCAAATTCCTTATATTAACCTTTACCGAACCTCAACCCCGTATCCGGGATCACCCCCCACCCCCCACACACTGATTAGCATAGCTAGCATAGCTTCACAAGTAGATAGTAGCATCTAAATATCATTAAATCACAAGTCCAAGACACCAGATGAAAGATACAGATCTTGTGAATAAAGCCACCATTTCAGATTTTTAAAATGTTTTACAGGGAAGACAAAATATGTAAATCTATTAGCTAAACACGTTAGCAAAATACACCACTATTCTAACTCCATCAGTTTCTTACTCCTTCAGGTGCTATCACCAATTCGGCTCAACTAAGATATTGATAGCCAATAACCTATAAAAAAAACCATCAGATGACAGTCTGATAACATATTCATGGTATAGGATAGTTTTTGTTAGAAAAAAGTGCATATTTCAGGTAGAAATCACAGTTTACAATTGCACCGACCATCACAAATCGACTAGAATTACTAGATAGAGCAACGTGTATGACCAATTTACTCATCATAAAACATTTCATAAAAATAGACAAAGCATAGCAATGGAAAGACCCAGTTCTTGTGATTTCAGACCATATTTCAGATTTTCTAAGCGTTTTTCAGCGAAAACACAATAAATCGATAAGTTAGCATACTACATGTGCAAACGTTACCAGAGCATCGATTCCAGCCAAAGAGCGCTATAACGTCAACATCGCCAAAAGATATTAATTTTTTCACTAACCTTCTCAGAATTCTTCCGATGACACTCCTGTAACATCATTTTACAACATACATATACAGTTTGTTCGAAAAGGTGCATATTTAGCCATACAAAACCGTGGTTACACAATAAAAATACTAGGAAATCAAGCCTCAATATGTCTGACGTCATCTATCAGAGTGATCTAGTTTAATTGAAAGCTAATCATATACTTGACTAAAAAATACAGGGTTGACAGGAATCGAAAGACAAATTAGTTCTTAATGCAACCGCTGATTTACATTTGTAAAATTATCCTTACTTTTCAATACAGGGTTCGCCAAGTGAAGCTACACCAAACAAAATGGCGAAATATGCGTTTAAAATATTTCGACAGAACAACAATTTATCATATTAAATATTGCTTACTATGAGCTGTTCTTCCATCATATTCTTGGGCAATGTATCCTTTCTATGTTATAAACGTCTTTTGGTCGATAGATGTCCTCTGTCCTTCGAAATATCCACTAACGATCGAACGGGACCCCAAAACGTGTCCAAAGTTTCAGAGTGCACAACAAAGAAATTCCTCAAAATCGCACTAAACGGATATAATTTCCTATAAAACGGTTTAAATTAACTACCTTATGATGTTTCTAAGTCCTATATCGAATTAAATTACAGACGGATACATTTCAAGTTGATAACCGAGCCTGTGAAAATGGCGTCCGGAGGTCCCTTCCTGCGTAAGGGCGAGCGTCGAAAGGGGGGCTACTCTCACTCCTTGGTCTTTTATAACCTCTGAGAGCTACGGAGAAGGCCCATTCCACTTCTCATTGGTTACTGACATCCAGGGGAAGGCGGGTGCAGTTCGTGTCGTTCCATAGGATAGACAGAGACCTTAAAAACTGATCTGAAACCAGAGCTTCGCTCTCAGACCTTTCACTGTCTGTCATGGATTTCGCTGTAGAAAGAGTTCTGGGTCACCCACAGACATCATTCCAACTTTGTATGAAACTAGAAAGTGTTTTCTTTCCAATAGAATTAATAATATGCATATTGTACGAGCAAGAATTGAGTACTAGGCAGTTTAATTTGGAGACGACAAAATGCTAATTCGGAACAGCACCCCCTGTAGTCGCAAGAAGTTAAGTAAAACAGAAAGCAAGATGTTCTTGTTTTTTGGTTTTTACGGTCATACAGGGGCACACTCCCACTCTCAGACATGATTTTCAAATGCAGCATTTGTGTTTTAGTGAGTCTGCCAGGCAGTATACAACACTTGACTCTCTCCGTGCAGCAAATACTGAACAAGGCAGATGCTTTTTTAAGGCAATCTGACAAACCTCCAAAGTTGATTTCCAAACTGTATCAAGACTTGATATAGGCTTTTCCTGACGACACAAAAATATAAAAAATATAAAAATGTGAGGAAGACCTGGGAGACACTATTGATGATGATGAAGGTATACAGATATGTTAGAATGCCCATGTTAGAATGCCCATGTTAGAATGCTCATGTTAGAATGCCCATGTTAGAATGCCCATGTTAGAATGCCCAGAATGCCCATGTTAGAATGCCCAGAATGCCCATGTTAGAATGCTCAGAATGCCCATGTTAGACTGCCCATGTTAGAATGCCCATGTTAGAATGCCCAGAATGCTCATGTTAGAATGCCCATGTTAGAATGCCCAGAATGCTCATGTTAGAATGCCCATGTTAGAATGCCCATGTTAGAATGCCCAGAATGCTCATGTTAGAATGCCCATGTTAGAATGCTCATGTTAGAATGCTCAGAATGCCCATGTTAGAATGCCCATATTAGAATGCCCAGAATGCCCATGTTAGAATGCCCATGTCAGAATGCCCATGTCAGAATGCCCATGTTAGAATGCCCATATTAGAATGCCCAGAATGCTCATGTTAGAATGCTCATGTTAGAATGCCCAGAATGCCCATGTTAGAATGCCCATATTAGAATGCTCAGAATGCCCATGTTAGAATGCTCATGTTAGAATGCCCAGAATGCTCATGTTAGAATGCCCATGTTAGAATTGCCCAGTCATATCATCTGAGCCCTCTCTGCGACAGCACGGCGGTGGTGCCGGCACAACGGGTCTGCCGGCACAACGGGTCTGGGTCCATGGGGAACCTTGGCTGCTTCTACCCCGGGCCACGGGAACGCTTGGTCTAGTGGCCGCCCGGACTTTTTACATTGATCCCTCCCCCCCCCCACCCCCTTTGTTTTTGCACTGCTGCTACTCGCTGTTTGTTGTCTGTACATGGTCGCTTTGCCCCTGCCTGCATGTACGAACTGCTTCGACTGGACTGTGCCCCGCACATTGACTCAGTACCGGTACCGGTGCCCCCCATGTGTATAGCCTTCAGTTTGTTTAGTAAATATTTGCTTAACTCTATTTCTTGAACTGCACTTTAAGTTAAGGGCTTGTATAAGTAAGCATTTCACCTTAAGCCCGTCCTACCTGTTGTATTTAGCGCATGTGACAAATACAATTGTATTTGATATGATTTGCAGGGTGGTGGACCCATGGGGACAGAACGGGGCGGCCCAGCTACATGCCTGTAAAAAATATCTCTACAATCCTATTTTTTATTAATTGATTTTATATAGCTAGGCAAGTCCTATTTGTACTATGAGATTAATGATATGGAGGATTCCTGTTTACTGTGTGTTTCTGTAAATTTGAGGTGTTTTTTTGTCTTGGTGGAGAGAAAACAGAATGAAGGTGTAAACTGGGAAGGAAATGATGTTGGAAATTGAGTTATTAACTCGACTGGTGGGGGCTGGGAGTCCAGGCAGCTCGGTCTGGCTGGTCGGTCTGGCTGGGAGTCCAGGCAGCTCGGTCTGGCTGGGAGTCCAGGCAGCTCGGTCTGGCTGGGAGTCCAGGCAGCTCGGTCTGGCTGGTCGATCTGGCTGGGCGGTCTGGCTGGTCCATCTGGCTGGTCCATCTGGCTGGCTGGCTGGTCGGTCTGGCTGGTTGGTTGGTCTGGCTGGCTGGTCGGTCTGGCTGGTCAGTATGGCTGGTCGATCTGGCTGGGCGGTCTGGCTGGTCGGTCTGGCTGGTCGGTCTGACTGGTCGGGTTGGCTGGCTGGTCGGTCTGGCTGGTCGGTCTGGCTGGTCGGGTTGGCTGGCTGGTCAGCCTGGCAGGTCGGCCTGGCTGGGCGGTCTGGCTGGGCGGTCTGGCTGGTCGGTCTGGCTGGACGGGTTGGCTGGTCGGGTTGGCTGGCTGGAATTTGATATCAGGTCCTCTAAGAGTCAGGTCCTCTGTGGGTCAGGTCCTCTGTGGGTCAGGTCCTCTATGGGTCAGGTCCTCTAAGGGTCAGGTCCTCTAAGGGTCAGGTCCTCTATGGGTCAGGTCCTCTGTGGGTCAGGTCCTCTGTGGGTCAGGTCCTCTTTGGGTCAGGTCCTCTAAGGGTCAGGTCCTCTAAGGGTCAGGTCCTCTATGGGTCAGGTCCTCTATGGGTCAGGTCCTCTAAGGGTCAGGTCCTCAGCCACCATGTACCCACCAGGATGTCTGTTAGGAATGACAGTTGCTTTAAAAGTGACAGTTGCTTTTTTAAAAGACCCCTATGTCTGAAATTAACAGACCAGTCGTTTTTTATTTTGACCCACAGAAAGACTAGTCATGATGGTGACGCATGTCAACTCTACCAGTGACAGCTGGCCAAATGCTCGTTCTTTCAAAAAGATAGAGTACATGTGTATAGAATCAGGAATTTCATTCTCAATTCAAATGAGTGTGAAATTAGAAATTAATGACATGTCTGTCAGTCTATGTCAGGTGTGTTAAATCTTTTTGAGATTTTCTTTTTGGTGGGGGAAAAGAACTCAATATACTTTATAATGACTAAACCCAATTCAAACTGTGTAGAAATTATAATGGACCTACATGTATACAGTTATCTTTCAGTCAGTCAACTTTGGAAGAAAATGGAGATCGCACTCTCGTAACTTCGGTTGAAGGATCTACAATCACGCCTGACAAGGCTAATGAAATCTGCGTCTCGCTGGAAGCCCCGCCTTCCACAGGTGATAATTCCTTCAATTATTCCTCTTTTCATCTTGGCGTGAACAGGAACGACTCACTCTACTAAAACAAACAATTGGAACGCGAGACAGTCGTACGGTGCCAACTAAATTATCCCTTAGTGGTAGAGCGTGCTCACCCCCTGAACGTTGTGTGCGGAAGATTGTATGATTCTCATAAGTTTCCTAATCACGAACAATTAGTTATTCTTCTAAATCCTTGGCTTGGTTCGGCTCAGTGCACGCTCATGCTGCCCTCGCTCCAATCAGTTTGTGTGCCAGACTAGGGGACGGTTGGCACTGTTCCCCTACTCGTCTGCGGCTCAGCTTCTGTTGACAATCGTGAAGCATTCTTTAGAGGGCTTGGTGTTTCCAATAGTGACTTCCTCTTCCGGGTGCCCGTACCTCGGCTGAGTCTGAGTTGCGGGACGTGGAGATGGATTGGGTTGTTGGTCGAATCGAATGTGAACTTTGTCGCCGGTTACGTGGGCGGCTACTCGAAGAGACAGGGCAACAAGGTTCTCTGGGTATCCCCCCCGCCGCCTGTGTCTGCCTTGGTTAAGCACCACTTGCCTCTCTTCCCAGAAGGGTCCAGGTCCCACCTCGGTGTTACGGTCCTACGTAGACTTTCGAGACCAAGCTAGCTAACAAACGCTGCATCGCATAGCTAGCCAGACTAGCTAACAAATGCTGCATAGCATAGCTAGCCAGACTAGCTAACAAGCGCTGCATAGCGTGCTAGCCAGGTTAGCTAACTCACAGAGGCTCACTGTCTGCTCCGACCAATGGCGCGCATGCGCAGTGTCGCCCTAGATCACGGGAACAGTGATGTCAGGGTACAGACTACAATTTGATGTGCATCCCCCACACTTCTGCAGCGTCATCACGTCGAATGTTCCCGAGAAAATAGATTATCAGCAACCATCACTCCTGTGTTCCAATGGCACGTTGTGTTAGCTAATCCAAGTTTATCATTTTAAAAAGCTAATTGGTCATTAGAAAACATTTTTCCAATTATGTTGAAAACTGTTGTTCTGATTAAAGAAGCAATAAAACTCAATCAATCAAATGTATTTTTAAAGCAATACGTGTGGACTGCTGTGGAATTCATTACCGTCGGGCCACGTCAGCATGCGAGCTCTCCTCTCCTCTCCTCTCCTCTCCTCTCCTCTCCTCTCCTCTCCTCTCCTCTCCTCTCCTCTCCTCTCCTCTCCTCTCCTCTCCTCTCCTCCCTCCTGTCTCAGGCTTTCCTCTCCTCTCCTCTCCTCTCCTCTCCTCTCCTCTCCTCTCCTCTCCTCTCCTCTCCTCTCCTCCTCTCCTCTCCTCTCCTCTCCTCCCTCCTGTCTCAGGCTTTCCTCTCCTCTCCTCTCCTCTCCTCTCCTCTCCTCTCCTCTCCTCTCCTCTCCTCTCCTCTCCTCTCCTCTCCTCTCCTCTCCTCTCCTCTCCTCTCCTCTCCTCTCCTCTGGTCTGCTCCTCCCTCCTGTCTCAGGCTTTCCTCTCCTCTCCTCTCCTCTCCTCTCCTCTCCTCTCCTCTCCTCTCCTCTCCTCTCCTCTCCTCTCCTCTCCTCTCCTCTCCTCTCCTCTCCTCTCCTCTCCTCTCCTCTTCTCTGGTCCGATCCTCCCTCCTGTCTCAGGCTTTCAAATCAAATCAAATGTATTTATATAGCCCTTCTTACATCTGCTGATGTCACAAAGTGCTGTACAGAAACCCAGCCTAAAACCCCAAACAGCAAGCAATGCAGGTGTAGAAGCAAAAAAAACTCCATAGAAAGGCCATAACCTAGGAAGAAACCTAGAGAGGAACCAGGCTATGAGGGGTGGCCAGTCCTCTTCTGGCTGTGCCGGGTAGAGATTATAACAGAACATGGCCAAGATGTTCAAATGTTCATAGATGATGAGCAGGGTCAAATAATAATAATCACAGTGGTTGTCGAGGGTGCAACAGGTCAGCACCTCAGGAGTAAATGTCAGTTGGCTTTTCATAGCCGATCATTCAGAGTATTTCTACCGCTCCTGCTGTCTCTAGAGAGTTGAAAACAGCAGGTCTGGGACAGGTAGCACGTCCGGTGAACAGGTCAAGGTTCCCTAACCGCAGGCAGAACAGTTGAAACTGGAGCAGCAGCACGGCCAAGTGGACTGGGGACAGCAAGGAGTCATCAGGCCAGGTAGTTCTGAGGCATGGTCCTAGGGCTCAGGTCCTCCGAGAGTATAACACAGTATATCCCGTCTTCAAATTTATAGATTATTTACGTTAAAAAAGACCTAAAGTTGTATTACAAAAGTAGTTTGAAATGTTTGGATATTTTCTAGTCACGTTACGCAAGTTGGAACCGGTGTTTTTCTGGATCAAACGCGCCAAATAAATGGACATTTTGTACATATATCGACTGGAATTAATCGAACAAAAGGACCATTTGTGATGTTTATGGGACATATTGGAGTGCCAACAGAAGAAGCTCGTCAAAGGTAAGGCATGAATTATATCTTTATTTCTGCGTTTTGTGTCGTGCCTGGAGGGTTGAAATATGATGGTCTGTGTTTGGTTGCTATCCTCAGATAATGATGTTATAATAATGTAATAACGTAATGATAATAGCATCGTTTGCTTTCGCCGTAAAGCATTTTAAAAATCTGACACGTCGGCTGGATTCACAACAAGTGTAGCTTTAATTTGGTATATTGAATGTGTGATTTCATCAAAGTTAAATTTTTTAAGTAATTTACTTGAATTTGGCGTCCCACATATCCCAGAGAGGTTAACTAACCTCCAGATGAGCTTCAATGCCATACAACTCTCCTTCCGTGGCCTCCAACTGCTCTTAAACGCAAGTTAAACTAAATGCATGCTCTTCAACCGATCGCTACCCGCACCTGCTCGCCCGTCCAGCATCACTACTCTGGACTGCTCTGACTTAGAATACGTGGACAACTACAAATACCTAGGTGTCTGGTTAGACTGTAAACTCTCCTTCCAGACTCACATTAAGCATCTCCAATCCAAAATTAAATCTAGAATCGGCTTCATATATCGCAACAAAGCATCCTTCACTCATGTTGCCAAACGTACCCTCGTAAAACTGACCATCCTACCGATCCTCGACTTCGGTGATGTCATCTGTAAAATAGCCTCCAACACTCTACTCAACAAACTGGATGCAGTCTATCACAGTGCCATCCGTTTTGTCACCAAAGCCCCATACACCACCCACCATTGCGACCTGTACGCTCTCGTTGGTTGGCCCTCACTTCATACTCGTCGCCAAACCCACTGGCTACAGGTTATCTACAAGTCTCTGCTAGTTAAAGCCCCGCCTTATCTCAGCTCACTGGTCACCATAGCAGCACCCACTCGTATCTCTACTTGCACATTCATCTTCTGCACATCTACCATTCCAGTGTTTAATTGCTTTATTGTAATTACTTCGCCACCATGGCCCATTTATTGCCTTAACTCCCTTATCTTACCTCATTTGCACTCACTGTATATAGACTTTTTCTTTTCTTTTGTTCTACTGTATTATTGACTATGTTTTGTTTATTCCATGTGTAACTCTGTGTTGTTGTATGTGTCGAATTGCTCTGCTTTATCTTGGCCAGGTCGCAGTTGCAAATGAGAACTTGTTCTCAACTAGCCTACCTGGTTAAATAAAGGTGGAAAAAAATTACATTTAAAAACAAATAGTCACCCAACATCAAAACAAATAAACATCAATGTGACTGGTGGAGAGCATGCCAAGCTGTCATTTCTGAACTCTTCCTAAGAAACTCATTGGTTAAGATTTTTTATTTTTTTTTTCCGCCTAAAATGACATACCCAAATCTAACTGCCTGTAGCTCAGGCCCTGAAGTAAGGATATGCATATTCTTGGTACCATTTGAAAGGAAACACTTTGCAGTTTGTGGAAATGTCAAAGGAATGTAGGAGAATAACACAATAGATCTGGTAAAAGATAATACAAAGAAAAAAACAACCGTTATTTTGTATTTTTTTTGGACCATCATCTCTGAAATTCAAGAGAAAGGCCTTAGTTTATTATTCCAGCCCAGGTGCTATTTAGATTTTGGCCACTAGATGGCAGCAGTGTATGTGCAAAGTTTTAGACTGATCCAATTAATCATTGCATTTCTGTTCAAAACTGTGCACTCTCCTTTAACAATATAATGGTATTCTTTCACTGTAATAGCTACTGTAAATTGGACAGTGCAGTTAGATTAACAAGAATTTAAGCTTTCTGCCAATATCAGATATGTCTATGTCCTGGGAAATGTCCTGTTTATTACAACCTCATGCTAATCGCATTAGCTGGGGAAGAGACACCGATCCCGAAGAAGTATTGTGTTGTTTAAAAATGACTTAAAAATGACTATGAACTTAATTTCTTTGCATTATTCAAGGTCTGACAACACAGGATCATTTTTGTTATTTTGACCTGTTGTCGTTTTCTGCAAATAGATGCTCTAAATGACAATGTTTTTACTTGGAATTTGGGAGAAATGTTGTCAGTAGTTTATAGAATTTAACAAAAATGTACATTTTACCCAAACACATACCTATAAATAGTAAAACCAGAGAAATGGACAATTTTACAGGGGTCTCTTAGTTTTTTCCAGAGCTGTATATGTATAGTACATTGTATATGTTAATGTATACTGGATCAATCATACATTTTCATTAACTGTAATCTCTTTAGTCATTCCCTCCATCTTGTGCCAATATCAGCGTGTCATGTGGGAATTGATTGAGACTCATCGACCCCTGGTCCTGCGGTTCCTGAATGGTGTACGTCATCTCAGACTGATCTCTAAACCTATTACGCCCACATGGGAGTTGGCGCTGGTTTTGGAGGCACTGGGTGTGGCCCCCTTTGAGCCTCTGGAAGTCAGTGGATCTGAATATCTTCTCCTACAAAACTCCCTGCTTCATGGACTTGGCTAAATGTGTTTGGGGACCTCAACGTGTTATCTGGTATTTAGTTCGCCACGCCCGACTCTAAGGTGGCGTAGCATCCAAATGCCGTCTTCTCCCCTAAAGCTATGTCCTACAGGTCCTCGGCTTGGAGCTATTTCCCTTTTCACCTCCTTCTTTTGACCTGGAGCTTTACACAGACATATTGAACGGATCTGAGATTACATTTTACATTTACATTTTAGTCATTTAGCAGACGCTCTTATCCAGAGCGACTTACAGTAGAGTGCATACATTTTATTACATTTTTACATACTGAGACAAGGATATCCCTACCGGCCAAACCCTCCCTAACCCGGACGACGCTATGCCAATTGTGCGTCGCCCCACGGACCTCCCGGTTGCGGCCGGCTGCGACAGAGCCTGGGCGTGAACCCAGAGACTCTGGTGGCGCAGCTAGCACTGCGATGTAGTGCCCTAGACCACTGTGCCACCCGGGAGGTCAGTGGTATATGTGACCAGCCTTTTGTCTGTTTTGCTAAACCAGCTCGCAGAAGGACACTCTCTAAGCAGCGTCTCTCCCACTAGATTGTAGAGGCTATCTCCCAGCAGCGAAAGGCAAGGATTACCTAACAGAGTACAGGCCAACTCCACCGTGGGTCTGGCAGCATCTTGGGAGTTGTTTTAAGGGGTTAACTATAGGAGATATTTGCGGAGAGTTGGACATCACCATGCACTGTTGTGAGGTTATATCAATTGGATGTCACTGCTTCCTGTATAGTACACAGGATTCTTACAGATGGGACAAGTCACTAGGCAGCGGGCCATGTGTGCAATTCCCAGACTGCCGCATCTGGCAGGGTCAGGTCTGGGTGGTCTGCCATGGGCCGTTTCATTTAGTATTTGTTGTGTTTGGCTTCGGGTGTGATTATATTTACCCATTGTACCGAAGTTGAGTGACTGAAAGGGAACGTAACTTTATGACTATAACTACTGTTCCCTAAAGGAGGGAAACAAGGTGTAACACCTGTGTGGCCCCGCCCATTCCTGGGCTCGGTGAAGAGCGGTATTAAATTGAAGGAATGAATCCGAGCCTCACTCTTATCAGCTGTGGAAGGCGGGGCTTCCCGCGAGGCGCGGATTTCATTGACCTTGTCAGATGTGATTGTAAATCCTTCAACTGAAGTCGCGTGACTTCCTCTCCCCATTGTATGTTGTACCTCATTTCCATCCTTTAGGGATTTGTAGTTATAGTCATAACGATATGTTTCTTGACAGTGTCCAGTATGCTAATAATCTCCGGTATCAACATGGTGTGGCCAATGTCAACCGTATTCGCAAGCGTCCCTTGCTTCCCTTTTCTCCCCTCCCTTCTGTTCTTCCTCCTGCCCCAGCCACTTCACCCCTCTCTCGTTCTCTTTGTTTCTCCTCAGATCCCTCTTATTGTGACTTCCTTTTCTTTCCCCTCATCCCCTCATCTTGCCTTCTATTGTCCTCCACTCTCCGAACTCTCTAGTTTCCATAGAAACAGAAACAGTTCAATGTACAAGAGGACCCGCTGCCACCTTCCGATTTTCTTTACACCCTCCCTCCCTACTCCCCGTTTTCTTGTCTTCCCCTTTTCTCCTCGCCTCTCCCTCCCCTCGTTTTCTTTTTTTCCTGTCAATAGACAGAGTCCCTATTCTTCTTTTGCAGGAGTAGTTGTTAGCTCGCCCAGCACATGCATCAGATCAGGAGATATTGTATCATGGCCAAGACAGGCAAAGCTCCTTTCTGTTCCTGACATGTAATTAATGTTAATCTTTTCATCTCCTGCTTGTAGTGCAGACCCCTAGCTTTGCAGTTACAGGGACGGAGAGACAGAGACAGAGAGAGAGAGACAGAGACAGAGACAGAGAGAGAGAGACAGAGACAGAGAGAGAGAGCGAGAGACAGAGAGAGCGAGAGAGACAGAGACAGAGAGAGAGAGAGGGCGAGAGAGAGAGAGCGAGAGAGAGCGAGAGAGAGAGAGAGACAGAGAGACAGAGAGAGAGACAGAGACAGAGACAGATAGAGAGAGACAGAGAGAGAGAGAGGGCGAGAGAGAGAGAGAGAGAGAGCGAGAGAGAGAGAGAGAGAGCAGGAAAGAGAGAACAGACGAGCAGATGACCTCTTGCATTTTTCATTATGTTTTTACAAAAAGATAGATTTAGAGTTCGATAAATTTAGATTTTTCTGCAAGGACGTATAGAATACCACCCTCCACAAAAAAACCTTCACTCCAAATCTAAACTCCAAACCTACAACCTGATTTCGGACAAAACAACGTGGAAGGATTCCGACAACCAAAAATTATTATTTCCAAGCTATACAGCAAATGATCTGGCAAACAAACAACAGGAACCTGAAAACACAATCCAACCTGGAACCTGAAAACAACATCCAACCTGGAACCTGAAAACACCATCCAACCTGGAACCTGAAAACAACATCCAACCTGGAACCTGAAAACACCATCCAACCTGGAACCTGAAAACACCATCCAACCTGAAACCTGAAAACACCCTCCAACCTGGAACCTGAAAACACCCTCCAACTTGGAACCTGAAAACACTCTCCAACCTGGAACCTGAAAACACCCTCCAACCTGGAACCTGAAAACACCCTCCAACCTGGAACTTGAAAACACCCTCCAACCTGGAACCTGAAAACACCATCCAACCTGGAACCTGAAAACACCCTCCAACCTGGAACCTGAAAACACCCTCCAACCTGGAACCTGAAAACACCCTCCAACCTGGAACCTGAAAACACCCTCCAACCTGGAACCTGAAAACACCCTCCAACCTGGAACCTGAAAACACCCTCCAACCTGGAACCTGAAAAAACCATCCAACCTGGAACCTGAAAACACCCTCCAACCTGGAACCTGAAAACACCATCCAACCTGGAACCTGAAAACAACATCCAACCTGGAACCTGAAAACACCATTCAACCTGGAACCTGAAACACCCTCCAACCTGGAACCTGAAAACACCCTCCAACCTGGAACCTGAAAACACCATCCAACCTGGAACCTGAAAACACCATCCAACCTGGAACCTGAAAACACCATTCAACCTGGAACCTGAAAACACCATTCAACCTGGAACCTGAAAACACCATTCAACCTGGAACCTGAAAACACCCTCCAACCTGGAACCTGAAACACCCTCCAACCTGGAACCTGAAAACACCATCCAACCTGGAACCTGAAAACACCCTCCAACCTGGAACCTGAAAACACCATCCAACCTGGAACCTGAAAACACCATCCAACCTGGAACCTGAAAACACCATCCAACCTGGAACCTGAAAACAACATCCAACCTGGAACCTGAAACACCCTCCAACCTGGAACCTGAAAACACCATCCAACCTGGAACCTGAAACACCCTCCAACCTGGAACCTGAAAACACCCTCCAACCTGGAACCTGAAAACACCCTCCAACCTGGAACCTGAAAACACCATCCAACCTGGAACCTGAAAACACCATTCAACCTGGAACCTGAAAACACCATTCAACCTGGAACCTGAAAACACCCTCCAACCTGGAACCTGAAACACCCTCCAACCTGGAACCTGAAAGCACCATCCAACCTGGAACCTGAAAACACCCTCCAACCTCGAACCTGAAAACACCATCCAACCTGGAACCTGAAAACACCATCCAACCTGGAACCTGAAAACACCATCCAACCTGGAACCTGAAAACAACATCCAACCTGGAACCTGAAAACACACTCCAACCTGGAACCTGAAAACACCCTCCAACCTGGAACCTGAAAACAACATCCAACCTGGAACCTGCAAACACCATCCAACCTGGAACCTGAAACACCCTCCATCCTGAAACTGATAGAGTAATATTTCGTCTGAAGCTATTTTTAGAGCCAAGAATAAAAGTACATTACAATGATATGTTTTACTTTATAAGCACTGAATGTTAAGGCTACCAAGCTTGCTACGACAGAACAGATCTGACCGCAACTGCAATTAGCACTGAGGTGTGAAGTGAGAGGTGGCAAAGCCATTGAGCCCAACAATGGCAGGAGAGTGTCACACCCTACCCCACCCAAATGCAGATGCCTTTGAAGCCCCCTCCCTCTGTTCAGAGGTCATTACAATACAGTACCACATGGATGTAAAAAATGAGAATGCATGAAAAGAGTACAAAATAAGCTTCTTATGGAAAATCAAGAGACACTTTTTGCTGACTATTTATAAAAATGGGAACATAAGAAACTTAATCTTCCACACAAACCATCACCTGGCATAGCACAGTGCTATATTAACACACTACCCCTCTGTTAAGCAATGGGTGGAAACTCAGGATACTAGACAACGAGGACTCTGAGTCAGCCCATGTCAACCTGTACCAGTCTGGAACAGTAATGGTACAGGGCAACAACAAACAGTTTCAGCTGGACTTTCACATAATCATAAGAGATAGCTCAGCAGGAGAAGCTCTCTCTCTTGAGAAAGATAACCCACCTTCGAGCATGTCAGACCAGACCTCTTCATTATACAACCCCACAGACGAGCAACCCCAAGCGTCAAAAGTCAACCCCCCAGCACAGAGTACTACTCCCTCTGTCACGTATACTCCCTCTCTGGCCTCTAGGTCATCAGGCTGTTGATTATCCCGCACACCTGTCACCATCGTCTCGCGCACCTGCGCCTCATGACACTCACCTGGACTACATCACCTCCTTGATTATCTTCCCTATATCTGTCACTCCTCTTAGTTCTTTCCTCGGGTGTTATTGACTCTGTTTCATGTCGGTGCATTTGTTTGTGTTTCCTGTTTATTGTTTTGTAAATTATTTAAAACACTCACTCCCTGAACTTACTTCCTGACTCTCATTGAAATGAAGGATAAATGAACCCAGCTGGAGGTGAGTCAGGTGGAGATGGAACAGCAGGTGAACACACTCCAGTCAGCACAGAAAAATAGTCCAGTACAACAACACCCCCTCAACAAGACCCAGAGAGCTGGAGGTGGAGAGAGACATATCTGCACTCTGTAATGTGGTGAGACAACTTCAGCAGGAGAAAGAGCAGGAGAAGAACAGAGCACTGGAGGAGAGGATCAGAGTGCTGGAGGAGAGGTTGAGGGGGATGGAGGAGAGGTCAGACTGCTAGAGGAGGGTCAGGGGGATGGAGGAGAGGATCAGACTGCTGGAGGAGAGGGTCAGGGGGATGACGTGTGACAGAGAACAACCCATTAGAGAGCTGGCCACCCCAGACCCTGAACATAGCCTCGACATCACAACAGGACAGACAAATGAAGAACCCCAAGCCCACCCCCTCTAAGCACCCCCTTTGTCAGCCAACACCCACTTAGGATATACAGTCGTGGCCAAAAGTTTTGAGAATGACACAAATATACATTTTCACAAAGTTCTCTGATGAATCCCCTTTCCGATTGTTTGGGGCATCCGGAAAAAAGCTTGTCCGGAGAAGACAAGGTGAGCGCTACCATCAGTCCTGTGTCATGCCAACAGTAAAGCATCCTGAGACCATTCATGTGTGGGGTTGCTTCTCAGCCAAGGGAGTGGGCTCACTCACAATTTTGCCTAGGAACACAGCCATGAATAAAGAATGATACCAACACATCCTCCGAGAGCAACTTCTCCCAACCATCAAGGAACAGTTTGGTGACGAACAATGCCTTTTCCAGCATGATGGAGCACCTTGCCATAAGGCAAAAGTGATAACTAAGTGGCTCGGGGAACAATACATTGATATTTTGGGTCCATGGCCAGGAAACTCTCCAGACCTTAATCCCATTGAGAACTTGTGGTCAATCCTCAAGAGGCGGGGTGGGGGGGGGGAACAAAAACCCACAAATTCTGACAACTCCAAGCATTGATTATGCAAGAATGGGCTGCCATCAGTCAAGTTGAGGCTCAGAAGTTAATTGACAGCATGCCAGGGCAGATTGCAGAGGTCTTGAAAAAAAAGGGTCAACACTGCAAATACTGACTCTTTGCATCAACTTCATGTAATTGTCAATAAAAGCCTTTGACACTTATGAAATGCTTGTAATTATACTTCAGTATTCCTTAGTAACATCTGACAAAAATATCTAAAGACACTGAGGCAGCAGACTTTGTAAAAATTAATATTTGTGTCATTCTCAAAACCTTTGGCCACGACTGTACACAAGCCACAAATTGTATTCCTCACGGACTCAAACGGGAAATATTTTAAAGAAAAAGAAAAAAGAAACTTTTCCCCAAACACACAGTGTCTAAACTCTGGTGTCCAAACACCCAGCGCACCCGAGACCTTCTGTCTGAGGACCAACTAGGGTCACTTAGCCACATGATAATACACACAGGCACAAACCACCTGAGAGCACAGCAGGACAGGGTGGCCACAGCATTCAAGGGAGTGATTGAAAATCTTCATCTACTTTCCCCAACGCACAAGTGGTTATCTCCACCTTGCTACAACGAAAATACTTCCACCCTGCTACCACGAAAAAACGTCCACCCTGCTACCACGAAAATACTTCCACCCTGCTACCATGAAAATACTTCGACCCTGCTACCACGAAAATAATTCCACCCTGCTACCACGAAAATACTTCCACCCTGCTACCATACAATCGCAAGTATTTCCCGTGACTGTGCCTCAAAACCAAATGTTTACCTGGCCCACCACTCCACCCTGGACTAATGTCTACCTGGCCCACCACTCCACCCTGGACTAATGTCTACCTGGCCCACCACTCCACCCTGGACTAATGTCTACCTGGCCCACCACTCCACGCTGGACTAATGTTTACCTGGCCCACCACTCCACCCTGGACTAATGTCTACCTGGCCCACCACTCCACCCTGGACTAATGTTTACCTGGCCCACCACTCCACCCTGGACTAATGTCTACCTGGCCCACCACTCCACCCTGGACTAATGTCTACCTGGCCCACCACTCCACCCTGGACTAATGTCTACCTGGCCCACCACTCCACCCTGGACTAATGTCTACCTGGCCCACCACTCCACCCTGGACTAATGTCTACCTGGCCCACCACTCCACCCTGGACTAATGTTTACCTGGCCCACCACTCCACCCTGGACTAATGTCTACCTGGCCCACCACTCCACCCTGGACTAATGTGTACCTGGCCCACCACTCCACCCTGGACTAATGTCTACCTGACCCACCACTCCACCCTGGACTAATGTCTACCTGGCCCACCACTCCACCCTGGACTAATGTCTACCTGGCCCACCACTCCACCCTGGACTAATGTTTACCTGGCCCACCACTCCACCCTGGACTAATGTCTACCTGGCCCACCACTCCAGCCTGGACTAATGTCTACCTGGCCCACCACTCCACCCTGGACTAATGTCTACCTGGCCCACCACTCCACCCTGGACTAATGTCTACCTGGCCCACCACTCCACCCTGGACTAATGTCTACCTGGCCCACTACTCCACCCTGGACTAATGTCTACCTGGCCCACCACTCCACCCTGGACTAATGTCTACCTGGCCCACCACTCCACCCTGGACTAATGTCTACCTGGCCCACCACTCCACCCTGGACTAATGTCTACCTGGCCCACCACTCCAGCCTGGACTAATGTCTACCTGGCCCACCACTCCACCCTGGACTAATGTCTACCTGGCCCACCACTCCACCCTGGACTAATGTCTACCTGGCCCACCACTCCACCCTGGACTAATGTCTACCTGGCCCACCACTCCACCCTGGACTAATGTCTACCTGGCCCACCACTCCACCCTGGACTAATGTCTACCTGGCCCACCACTCCACCCTGGACTAATGTCTACCTGGCCCACCACTCCACCCTGGACATGAACAGCCTTTACGACCAGGTCCACCTCTACAAGGCAGCAGTGCCCACCTTCACCCTGGACTCTACAGAACACCGGCCTCAACCACAGCCCCAACAGATCAACAAACACCACGCAGGAGCAACAGATCAACAGACACCACACAGGAGCAACAGACCAACAGACACCACACAGGAGCAACAGATCAACAGACACCACACAGGAGCAACAGACCAACAGACACCACGCAGGAGCAACAGATCAACAGACACCACACAGGGGCAACAGATCAACAGACACCACGCCAGGAGCAACAGATCAACAGACACCACGCAGGAGCAACAGATCAACAGACACCACGCAGGGGCAACAGATCAACAGACACCACGCAGGAGCAACAGACCAACAGACACCACGCAGGAGCAACAGACCAACAGACACCACGCAGGAGCAACAGACCAACAGACACCACGCAGGAGCAACAGACCAACAGACACCACGCAGGAGCAACAGACCAACAGACACCACGCAGGAGCAACAGATCAACAGACACCAAGCACAGACCTGCGGGACCCCTATACATAGAGGACCTACAACGAGAGGACATACATCCAGACCACAGCACCATAGGCCACATCCAAACCCCCACCTCTCCAAGTCAACTATGCCCACACCCCATTTAGGCCCCCACAGATCAGACCTATGCCCCTCCTGCCCACACCATGCCCCGCACTCCCGCAAAGAGGGCTTCAACATGAAGGTCACACATATGCCCAGGCCATGAGCAGGCAAACAGGCCCAACCCCTAAAGGCATGTACCAGATGCTCAGCAGGCTCTGCTCACACTTACTGGTCTGAGGCCAAACTGCACGACTAACAACATTGGACACTTTATGGAACACAAAGCCTTCGCTCTCTCATCCTGGAATATCCAAGGCCTGAGGTCATCTGCCTTTGGCCTAAAGAGCAGGAACCCGGACTTCACCAAAGAAATCGGAAATACAAACATTGTCATTCTACAAGAAACATGGTATAGAGAAGATGGACCCAGTGGTTACCCTCTAGGTTACAGAGAGCTGTTAGACCCACCCACCAAACTACCAGGTGTGAAACAGGGAAGGGACTAAGGGGGAATGCTAATTTGGTACAGAGCAGACCTAACTCACTCTATTAAATTAATCAAAACAGGAACATTTTACATTTGGCTAGAAATTCAAAAGGAAATGATCTTAACAGAGAAAAATGTCCTCCTGTGTGCTACCTATGTCCCCCCACTAGAATCCCCATACTTTAACAATGACAGCTTCTCCATCCTAGAGGGGGAAATCAATCATTTCCAGGCCCAGGGACATGAACTAGTCTGTGGCGACCTAAATGCCAGAACTGGACAAGAACCTGACACCCTCAGCACACAGGGGGACCAATAACTACCTCCCCCATATGCCCCCCTCAGCACAACTACGATAACATAACCAAAAAAGAAACGGTCACAACTCATGATGCTCTGTTGCATGCTGGATATGTGCATAGTCAATTGTAGGCTTCGAGGGGACTCCTATGGTAGGTACACCTATAGCTCATCTCTTGGCAGTAGCACTGTAGACTACTTTATCACTGACCTCAACCCTGAGTCTCTCAGAGATTTCACAGATTTCACTGACACCCCTATCAGATCACAGAAAAATTACAGTCTGCTTGAACAGAGCAAAACTCAATCATGATTCATCAAAGTCAAAGAAACTGAATCATATTAAGAAGTGCTATAGATGGAAGGAAAGTAGTGTGGAAACCAACCAAAAAACAATCAGGCAACAACATTAAATACATTTTAGACAACTTCCTGGACAAAACGTTCCACTGTAATAGTGAAGGTGTAAACTTGGCAGTAGAAATTCTAAACAGAATATTTGACCTCTCAGGTTCCCTATCAAATCTAAATATGTCAAGCAGACAACCTAATAAAATGAACAACAATGACAAATGGTTTGATGAAGAATGCAAAAAACCTAAGAAAGAAATTGAGAAACCTATCCAACCAAAAACATAGAAACCCAGAAAACCTGAGTCTACGCCTTCACTATGGTGAATCACTAAAACAATACAGAAATACACTACTGAAAAAGAAGGAACAGCACGTCAGAAATCAGCTCAAACTAATTGAAGAATCTATAGACTCTAATCACGTCTGGGAAAATTAGAAAACACTAAACAAACAACAACACGAAGAGTTATCTATCCAAAATGGAGATGTATGGACAAACCACTTCTCCAATATTTTTGTCCCTATAACAAAGAACAAACAGCAAAAACATGTACGTGATCAAATACAAATCTTAGAATCAACTAGTAAGACTATCAGAACCCACTGGATTCTTTAATTACATTGAACGAACTACAGGACAAAATACAAACCTTCCAACCCAAAAAGGCCTGTGGTGTTGATGGTATCCTCAATGAAATTATAAAATATACAGATAACAAATTCCAATTTACTATTCTTAAACTCTTTAACATCATCCTTAGCTCTGGCATCTTCCCCATTATTTGGATCCAAGGACTGATCACCCCAATCCACAAAAGTGGAGCCAAATTTGACCCTAATAACTACCGTGGGATATGCGTCCAGACCATCTTGGAAAAATCCTCTGCATTATCATTAACCTCTTATGGCTGCAAGGGAAAGTATTGAGTAGCCAGTTAAATCGTGCCCATTTCAAACGGCCTCGTACTCAATTCTTGCTCGTACAATATGCATATTATTATTATTATTGGATAGAAAACACTCTAGTTTCTAAAACCGTTGGAATTATTTCTCTGAGTGAAACAGAACTCCTTCTGCAGCACTTTTCCTGACCAGGAAGTGAAATGTCAGAAATCGATGCTCTGTTCAACTTCTTGCCTATACATGGGCATAAGACGTAAGAGCCTACGTACATTTCATACACCTTCCCCTGGTTGGTCAAGAGGTGGTGAGAGAATTTTTTTTGTGTTTATCTTGGTCTAAGGTGGAATAAAAGCTCTTTCTTTGACGTGACCGTCCACTTCCGGTTTCTGGAGCGCGCAAAGGGGACATGGATTTGGCTTCTTTTTAGCTGTTGTTATGAACGAATAACTTCTCCGTCTTAGATTTTTTTTGATACATGTGTCCATATCATCGTAAAGTATGTTTTTTCAATATAGTTTAATCAGATTATTGAAATTTTTTCGGGAGTTTTGCCGTGATCCGTTCTCTGACTTTGATTACGTTGGAGATATATGTAGCACTTGGCAAGTGCCCATGCTAAATGAAGAGGGGAATTTGCCGTTCCAGTTCAAAACAACGACTTTTCTGGACAAAGAACACCTTGTCCAACATTCTGACGAAAGATCACCAAAAGAAAGAAACATTTTATAATGCTATTTCTAATATCTGTCGTGCATGTTGACTGGTCGTGGGCGCCCAAGTGTTTCTGGCTATTGTGGCTACGCTAATATAGCGCTACATTTTGTTTTCGCTGTAAAACATTTAATAAATCGGAAATATTGTCTGGAATCACAAGATGCCTGTCTTTCAATTGCTGCACACTATGTATTTTTCTGAAATGTTTTATGATGAGTAATTAGGTATTTGACGTTGGTGTCTGTAAATATTATGGCTGCTTTCGGTGCAATTTCTGATTGTAGCTGAAATGTGAACTATGATTTATACCTGAAATATGCAAATTTTTCGAACAAAACATATGCTATACATAAATATGTTATCAGACTGTCATCTGATGAAGTTTTTTCTTGGTTAGTGGCTATTTATTTCTTTATTTGGTCGAATTTGTGATAGCTAGTGATGGAGTAAGAAACTGATGGAGTTAGAAAAGTGGTGTCTTTTGCTAACGTGGTTAGCTAATAGATTTACATATTTTGTCTTCCCTGTAAAACATTTAAAAAATCGGACATGTTGGCTTGATTCACAAGATGTGTACCTTTCATATGCTGTATTGGACTTGTTAATGTGTGAAAGTTAAATATTTAAAAAAAATATCTTTTGAATTTCGAGCCCTGCACTTGATGTTGGATGTTGTCATAAGTGTACCGGTGTCGGGCTGCCGCCCAAACAGGTTAACAGCAGACTTGTACATTTCCTCAGTGAAAATAATGTAATGAGCAAATGTCAAATTGGCTTTTTACCAAATTACCATTCGACAGACCATGTATTCACCCTACACACGCTAATTGAAAAACAAACAAACCAAAACAAAGGTCTTCTCATGCTTTGTTGATTTCAAAAAAGCTTCTGACTCAATTTGACCGGAGGATCTGCTATACAAATTGATGAAAAGTGGTGTTGGGGGAAGAATATACGACATTATGAAATCCATGTACACAAACAACAAGTGTGTGGTTAAAATTGGTTTAAAAAAACACACACATTTCTTTCCACAGGGCCAGGGGGTGAGACAGGGATGCAGCTTAAGCACCACCCTCTTCAACAGATATATCAACGAATTGGCGAGGGCACTAGAACAGTCTGCAGCACCCGGCCTCATCCTACTAGAATCTGAAGTCGAATGTCTACTGTTTGCTGATGATCTGGTGCTTCTGTCTCCAACCAAGAAGGGGCTACAGCAGCACCTAGATCTTCTGCACAGATTCTGTCAGACCTGGGCCCTGACAGTAAATCTCAGTAAGACGTAGAATAATGGTATACCAAAAAAGGTCCAGTTGCCAGGACCACAAATACAAATTCCATCTAGACACTGTTGCCCTAGAGCACACAAAAAACTATAGATACATCAGTGCTAAAAACACTTGAATCAGTCATAGAGCCCATTGCCCTTTATGGTTGTGAGGTCTGGGGTCAGATCACCAACCAAGAATTCACTAAATGGGACAAATACCACATTCAGACTCTGCATGCAGAAATTTGCAAAAAATATCCTCTGTGTACAACGTAAAACACCAAATAATGCATGCAGAGCAGAATAAGGCCGATATCCACTAATTATCAAAACCCAGAAAAGAGCCGTTAAATTCTACAACCACCTAAAAGGAAGCGATTCCCAAACCTTCCATAACAAAGCCATCACCTACAGAGAGATGAACCTGGACAAGAGTCCCCTAAGCAAGCTGGTCCTGGGGCTCTGTTCTCAAACACAAACAGACCCCACAGAGCCCCAGGACACAATAGACCCAACCAAATCATGAGAAAACAAAAAGATAATTACTTAACACATTGGAAAGAATTTACAAAACATATGAGCAAACTAGAATGCTATTTGGCCCTAAGCAGAGAGTACACAGTGGCAGAATACCTGACCACTGTGACTGAAAGCTTTGACTATGTACAGACTCAGTGAGCATAGCGTTGCTATTGAGAAAGGCTGCCAGCGGCAGACCTGACTCTCAAGAGAAGACAGGCTATGTGCAACACTGCCCACAAAATGAGGTGGAAACTGAGCTGCACTTCCTAACCTCCTGCCAAATGTATGACCATATTAGAGACACATATTTCCCTCAGATTACACAGATTTACAAAGAATTTCAAAAACAAATCCAAATTGGATAAACTCCCATATCTACTGGGTGAAACACCACAGTGTGCCGTCACAGCAGCAAGATTTGGGACCTGTTGCCACAAGAAAAGGTCAACCAGTGAAGAACAAACACCATTGTTTATACAACCCATATTTATGTTTATTTATTTTCCCTTTTGTACTTTAACCATTTGCACATCGTTACAACACTGTATAAAGACATAATATGACATTTGAAATGTCTTTATTCTTTTGGAGTGTAATGTTTACTGTTCATTGTTATTGTTTATTTCACTTTTGTAGATTACCTACTTCAATTGCTTTGGCAATGTTAACATATATTTCTCGTGCCAATAAAGCCCCTTAAATATAATTGAAAATATTTTGGTATATCAAGGACAGTACATCTGATTAAATTAAATTATTGAGTCTTGGTTAAACAGATCTTCTATGTAATACATTGAATCTGCACACACACATACACATACACACAACACACACACACACACACACACAAACATACACATACGCACAAACACACAAACACACTGTGAATAATTGTGTGGCTGTGAGATGACATCTGTATTCACAACATGTTGCCTGGCTGCGCTGTAGACTTAGAGTTAATTAAGTACCTAGAAGGCAGGAAAGCCAATCCGCCACATCTTCATTAAGTTAATAACCCCCCCCCCCCCCCCCCCACACACAACACACACACACACACACACACACACACACACACACACACACACACACACACACACACACACACACACACACACACACACACACACACACACACACACACACACACACGTAAGAAGGTCTGGAAGCAAATCCTCCAATTATACCGTCATTAAATATAATCAATAGACAATAAATAATCACCTTCAGCCTGTGTTCACTTGTTAAGCAATAAAACACAGGCTTTACAATCTTCCATCATCAAAATGGCTTCTGTAATAAACAGTATGACGTTTCAACTGGTTAACTCTTCCCTTCACTAGAGGAGAGGAGGACTGGAGGGAGGACTGGAGGGGAGGGAAAGAGGGAGAGAGGGAGAGAGAGAGAGAGAGAAACAGAGAGAGAGAGAGGGAGGAGTACCCAACCTCTAACTCACAGATGACGTTTCAACTGGTTAACTCTTCCCTTCACTAGAGGAGAGGAGGACTGGAGACAAAGACAGAGACCGAGAGAGACAGAGAGACCGAGAGAGACCGAGAGAGAGAGAGACCGAGAGAGACCGAGAGAGAGAGAGACAGAGAGAGACCGAGAGAGACAGAGACAGAGAGAGACCGAGAGAGAGAGAGAGACAGAGAGAGACCGAGAGAGACCGAGAGAGACCGAGACAGAGACAGAGACAGACAGAGACAGAGACAGAGACAGAGACAGAGACAGAGAGAGAGACAGAGAGAGAGAGAGACAGAGAGAGAGAGAGACAGAGAGAGAGAGAGACAGAGAGAGAGAGAGACAGAGAGAGAGACAGAGACAGAGACAGAGACAGAGAGACCGAGAGAGACAGAGAGAGACCGAGAGAGACAGAGACCGAGAGAGACAGAGACAGAGACAGAGTGAGACTGAGAGAGACAGAGAGAGACAGAGAGAGACAGAGTGAGACAGAGAGAGACAGAGAGAGACAGAGAGAGACAGAGAGACAGAGAGAGACAGAGAGAGACAGAGAGAGACAGAGAGACAGAGAGAGACAGAGAGAGACAGAGTGAGACAGAGTGAGACAGAGAGAGACAGAGAGAGACAGAGAGAGACCGAGAGACAGAGCGAGACCAAGACAGAGACAGACCGAGAGAGACAGAGAGAGACAGAGAGAGACAGAGACAGACCGAGACAGACCGAGAGAGACCGAGAGAACGAGAGAGACCGAGACAGAGAGACTGAGAGAGACTGAGAGAGACAGAGAGAGACCGAGAGACAGAGCGAGACCAAGACAGAGAGAGACCGAGAGAGACAGAGAGACCGAGAGAGACAGAGAGACTGAGAGAGACTGAGAGAGACAGAGAGAGACCGAGAGACAGAGCGAGACCAAGACAGAGAGAGACCGAGAGAGACAGAGAGACCGAGAGAGACAGAGAGACAGAGCGAGACCAAGACAGAGAGAGACCGAGACCGAGAGAGACAGAGAGAGACCGAGAGACAGAGAGACCGAGACCGAGACAGAGACAGAGACAGAGAGAGACCGAGACAGAGACAGAGAGAGAAAGAAACAGAGAGAGAGAGAGGGAGGGAGGAGTACCCAACCTCTAACTCACAGATGTCTTTGGGAATCTAAACCGGTTTGCAACGTTGCAGTGATATTGTTTTATTGTCAACTTTCTATTCTAGAGCTGTTGCAGCTGCAGTTCTTTTTCCTAAATTCATCAAACAAACTCAGACAAACTGAAATAATTAGTAATAATTATTCAGCCAGAAGGAATTGTTTGTGGAAAATGAACATCTGAGTCCCATATCATCCGTCTTATCTGGGCGTCAGTATAGAGACAAAGTAGAGTCGCAATTCAACGGCTCAAACACGAGAGGTATGTGGCAGGGTCTACAGACAATCACGGATTACAAAAAAAAAAAAAAAAACCCGTTGCGGACATTGACATCTTGCTCCCAGACAAATTAAACAACTTCTTTGCTCGCTTTGAGGACAATACAGTGCCACTGACACGGCCCGCTACCAAAACATGTGGGCTCTCCTTCACCGCGGCCAACGTGAGTAAAACATTTAAACGTGTTAACCCTCGCAAGGCTGCAGGCCCAGACGGCATCCCTAGCCGCGTCCTCAGAGCATGCGCAGACCAGCTGGCTGGTGTGTTTATGGACATATTCAATCAATCCTTATCCCAGTCTGCTGTTCCCACATGCTTCAAGATGTCCACCATTGTTCCTGTACCCAAGTAAGCAAAGGTAACTGAACTAAATGACTATCGCCCCGTAGCACTCACTTCTGTCATCATGAAGTGATTTGAGAGACTAGTCAAGGATAATATCACCTCCACCCTACCTGACACCCTAGACCCACTCCAAATTGCTTACCGACCCAATAGGTCCACAGATGACCCAATCGCCATCACACTGCACACTGCCCTATCCCATCTGGACAAGAGGAATACCTATGTAAGAATGCTGTTCATTGACTACAGCTTAGCATTTAACACCATAGTACCCTTTCGGGGCTGTTGCTGGGCAATACGGACTTTCAGCTCCCTCCAAAGATTTTCTATTGGGTTCAGGTCTGGAGACTGGCTAGGCCACTCCAGGACCTTGAGATGCTTCTTACGGAGCCACTCCTTAGTTGCCCTGGCTGTGTGTTTCGGGTCGTTGTCATGCTGGAAGACCCAGCCACGACCCATCTTCAATGCTCTTACTGAGGGAAGGAGGTTGTTGGCCAAGATCTCGCGATACATGGCCCCATCCATCCTCCCCTCAATACGGTGCAGTCGTCCTGTCCCCTTTGCAGAAAAGCATCCCCAAAGAATGATGTTTCCACCTCCATGCTTCACGGTTGGGATGGTGTTCTTGGGGTTGTACTCATCCTTCTTCTTCCTCCAAACACGGCGAGTGGAGTTTAGACCAAAAAGCTCTGTTTTTGTCTCATCAGACCACATGACCTTCTCCCAATCCTCCTCTGGATCATCCAGATGCTCATTGGCAAACTTCAGACGGGCCTGAACATGCGCTGGCTTGAGCAGGGGGACCTTGCGTGCGCTGCAGGATTTTAATCCATGATGGCGTAGTGTGTTACTAATGGTTTTCTTTGAGACTGTGGTCCCAGCTCTCTTCAGGTCATTGACCAGGTCCTGCCGCGTAGTTCTGGGCTGATCCCTCACCTTCCTCATGATCATTGATGCCCCACGAGGTGAGATCTTGCATGGAGCCCCAGACCGAGGGTGATTGACCGTCATCTTGAACTTCTTCCATTTTCTAATAATTGCGCCAACAGTTCTTGCCTTCTCACCAAGCTGCTTGCCTATTGTCCTGTAGCCCATCCCAGCCTTGTGCAGGTCTACAATTTTATCCCTGATGTCCTTACACAGCTCTCTGGTCTTGGCCATTGTGGAGAGGTTGGAGTCTGTTTGATTGAGTGTGTGGACAGGTGTCTTTTATACAGGTAACGAGTTCAAACAGGTGCAGTTAATACAGGTAATGAGTGGAGAACAGGAGGGCTTCTTAAAGAAAAACTAACAGGTCTGTGAGAGCCGGAATTCTTACTGGTTGGTAGGTGATCAAATACTTATGTCATGCAATAAAATGCAAATGAATTACTTAAAAATCATACAGTGGGGCAAAAAAGTATTTAGTCAGCCACCAATTGTGCAAGTTCTCCCACTTAAAAAGATGAGAGAGGCCTGTCATTTTCATCATAGGTACACTTCAACTATGACAGACAAAAGGAGAAAAGAAATCCAGAAAATCACATTGTAGGATTTTTTATGAATTTATTTGCAAATTATGGTGCCTATAATTTCCACCTTTTGTCTATTCCATTTGCACAACAGCATGTGAATTTTATTGTCAATCAGTGTTGCTTCCTAAGTGGACAGTTTGATTTCACAGAAGTGTGATTGACTTGGAGTTACATTGTGTTGTTTAAGTGTTCCCTTTATTTTTTTGAGCAGTGTATTATAGAGTTAGGACACATCTAGTCATTCAAGGGGTTTTTCTTTTTATTTGACTATTTTCTACATTGTAGAATAATAGTGAAGACATCAAAACTGTGAAATAACACATATGGAATCATGAAGTTACCAAAAGAGTGTTTAACAAATCAACATTAATTTTAGATTCTTCAAAGTAGCTACCTTTTGCCTTGATGACAGCTTTGCACACTGTTGGTGAAAACTCTTGAATGAGTAGGTGTGTCAAAAACGTTTGACTGGTACAGACTAGCGCAAACAAATAAGTGAAACTTGAAAAATTATCCAATGGATTATGATAATTTAATGGTAGAAAAGTGAAAGTGAAAAAACACAAGTTTACATCCATTACTTTAATGCTCCGTGATGTGTCTCAGGCAGCCAGGTGTAGGCTATGTGTCTCAGGCAGCCAGGTGTAGGCTATGTGTCTCAGGCAGCCAGGTGTAGGCTATGTGTCTCAGTCAGCCAGGTGTAAGCTATGTGTCTCAGGCAGCCAGGTGTAGGCTGTGTGTCTCAGGCAGCCAGGTGTAGGCTATGTGTCTCAGGCAGCCAGGTGTAGGCTATGTGTCTCAGGCAGCCAGGTGTAGGCTATGTCTCTCAGGCAGCCAGGTGTAGGCTGTGTGTCTCAGGCAGCCATGTGTAGGCTATGTGTCTCAGGCAGCCAGGTGTAGGCTGTGTGTCTCAGGCAGCCAGGTGTAGGCTGTGTGTCTCAGGCAGCCAGGTGTAGGCTATGTGTCTCAGGCAGCCAGGTGTAGGCTATGTCTCTCAGGCAGCCATGTGTAGGCTATGTGTCTCAGGCAGCCAGGTGTAGGCTGTGTGTCTCAGGCAGCCAGGTGTAGGCTATGTGTCTCAGGCACCCAGGTGTAGGCTATGTGTCTCAGGCAGCCAGGTGTAGGATATGATTCTCAGGCAGCCAGGTGTAGGCTATGTGTCTCAGGCAGCCAGGTGTAGGATATGTGTCTCAGGCAACACACCACTGGTTCTGGTTCAATGAACTAAGAAGACCAGACCCAGCTGCTATTGGGTGGGTGTCTGTGGGAGACACACCCGGTTAAGTAGACCAGATCTGACCATTTTTGTTCAATGGTAAGTGGCCTGAGTGAACTATCTTTATTTATCCACCATCTTTGATACAGCCAAATATAATATTGTTCAACTTGGGGTTGTAGTACAGGGTTCATTTGAAATGTGTTTTGAGGGTCAGAACCTTCCCGAACTACTGCAGCTCTCTCTCTCTCTCTCTCTCTCTCTTTCTCTCTCTCTCTCTCTCTCTCTCTCTCTCTCTCTCTCTCTCTCTCTCTCTCTCTCTCTCTCTCTCTCTCTCTCTCTCTCTCTCTCTCTCTCTCTCTCTCTCTCTCTCTCTCTCTCTCTCTCTCTCTCTCTGTGTGGGAGAGGGCAGTGCGGAGTGGTTCTAATTGGAGTGGTTTAACGTATTTGCAGGAAAACATCAATACAGTGAAAACAATCCCAAGAAACACAAAGAAACAAAATGTCTTGATCATTGCAGAGAGCACAAACAGTCAATGGGAGTAGTGCACTAAGGGAGAATGAGAGAGGTTCAAGTAGGAGAATGAGAGAGGGCAAGAAGAAAAGCAAGTAGGAGAATGAGAGAGGGGTGGGAGAACAGCAAGTAGGAGATTGAGGGAGGTGCAAGAAGAACAGCAAGTAGGAGAATGAGAGAGGTTCAAGTAGGAAAATGCAGAGAGCACAAACAGTCAATGGGAGTAGTGCACTAAGGGAGAATGAGAGAGGTTCAAGTAGGAGAATGAGAGAGGGCAAGAAGAAAAGCAAGTAGGAGAATGAGAGAGGGGTGGGAGAACAGCAAGTAGGAGATTGAGGGAGGTGCAAGAAGAACAGCAAGTAGGAGAATGAGAGAGGTTCAAGTAGGAAAATGAGAGAGGTTCAAGTAGGAGAGAGGGGAGGGAGAACAGCAAGAGGAGAATGAGAGAGGTTCAAGTAGGAGAATGAGAGAGGGGAGGGAGAACAGCAAGAGGAGAATGAGAGAGGGGAGGGAGAACAGCAAGAGGAGAATGAGAGAGGTTCAAGGAGGAGAATGAGAGAGGGGAGGGAGAACAGCAAGAGGAGAATGAGAGAGGGGAGGGAGAACAGCAAGAGGAGAATGAGAGAGGGGAGGGAGAACAGCAAGTAGGAAAATCAGAGAGGGGAGGGAGAACAGCAAGAGGAGAATGAGAGAGGGGAGGGAGAGTAGATTAAAAGGATCAAGGCCTGAATTATAGTGAAATACACGCAGTCAACCCCTCCACCTCAATCTGTTCTCTCTACCAGTCAACCCCTCCACCTCAATCTGTTCTCTCTACCAGTCAACCCCTCCACCTCAATCTGTTCTCTCTACCAGTCAGCCTCCCTCTTTATCCCTCCCCCATCTTTATGGTACCCCTCTGTTCTCTCTACCATTAAGCCTCCCTCCTCATCTTTATGGTATCCCTCTGTTCTCTCAGGCATGTCTCTTTCTCCTCCCTCCCCCTTTCTGCTCTCTCTCCCTCTTCGTCTCGTCCTCTCTTTCACCCCCCCCCCCATCTCTTCTCCTCTCCTCCTCTCTGCTCTCTCCAGGTCCTCTTCCATCCCTCCTCTCCCTGAGTTGTTGTTTCACACCAGACTGTGTAGAGCAGACAAAAAAAATAAACGAGTTGGCTTCTTCCTCTGTCCCTGAATGAAAGTTTATAGAGAACAAAGAACATATAGCAGCACCAGCCAGGCACAGGATAACTCAGAGGAGAGGAGAAGAGAAGAGAAGAGAAGAGAAGAGAAGAGAAGAGAAGAGAAGAGAAGAGAAGAGAAGAGGAGAGGAGAGGAGAGGAGAGGAGAGGAGAGGAGAGGAGAGGAGAGGAGAGGAGAGGAGAGGAGAGGGAAAAGGAGGAGTTTGAGAAAAAATGGTTGAGGAGCCTGCTGTAGCTGTGCATATTGGGGATATATAATATAATTACTGTATTATTGATTTACAGTGCAGAGAAAAAGGAACCATCAGCATGGTTAAATTTATCAAAGCCCTCTGCCCCCCCCCCCCCCCCCTCCCCCCGTGATTATTTTAATGTTTTGTTTGAAGACTTAGGCAGGTAGGAGAGATGGATGGGACAGATGAGGTAAGAGACAAAGAGAAGTGGAGAGAAAGAGAGCGACGGACAGAGATAATATACGAGCACATGAGAAAAGGCCTGGGGGAAAGAGGAAGAGGGAGAGAAATGTCTGAGGTATCAACTAAAAATTGAATTAAATCAAGGTCCCAAAAAAAGGACAGCGGAACAAGTGACATTCCAGTGACATTTGGGGTGTCAGTGGCATTTTACAAGACGTTTGAGCCAGAGCCACAGTTCATGTCTGTTTCAACGTTACAATCACAGAGCCTGCGTTTCTTACAGCCCAATAACCAAACACATTCATGTAACACACACCTTCTCTTTCTCCCACTGCAGGTTCCCACCTATGAGATTGCAATTCAGATGGTGGGAAGGAAACATTGACTTTTACAATAATAAAGCCTATGGGAGACTATTACCTCCCTAACCGCAGCTGTTTCCCTCTCTCTGTTTTTCTCTCTCTGTCCGTCTCTCTCTCTCTCTCTCTGTCTGTCTCTATCCCTCTCCCTCTCCCTCTCCCTCTCCCTCTCCCTCTCTCTTTCTATCTTTCTCTCTCTCTCTCTCTCTCTCCATACATCAGTAGTGCTCCAGTAGAGCGCAGAGGGTCTTCGAATTGTCCTCATAAATTGTGCATGTGCACGTGTGTTTCTGTGTGTGTGTGTGTGTCGGGGTGCAAAGAGGGGCTAAGTGAGCAGTAAAGAACAGAGGATCCCGCCCACCACCTGCAACTTTTCCTCACACGAAAGATTACCCTGGATGCCCCAGGAGGAATGACTGCTTCCCCTGTGGAGGGGGGAGGATGGTGATAGAGAGATGGGGAGGATGGCGATAGAGAGAGGGGGAGGATGGCGATAGAGAGAGGGGGAGGATGGAGAGGGAGATGCCGTGCGTGACCCAAGTGGATTTTACACATTGGTGGTAGAAGAGGTAAGTTTCCTAGCCAGATGACTCACGCTACATAACTATTCAAAGATTGCGTAGCAGTTGGACTTCTATTTGTCTTGTCCCGTCCCGCCCCATGTATATATAGTTCTTCATATATGTTGCGTATATATTTTTTTATATTTTTAATCTAAATTTCCATCTACGGACTGAACATACTCTCCTGCATCCCTCCTCACCCAATGTGGTACGGAGCTGCTATTTTTATACTTTAGAACCGGAACCCCCATCAGAAGCTAGCCAGCTAACTAGCTACTAGCTAGTAGTCAGTTAGCCACTGCTAGCGGTCCTTACCGTTAACTCGGACATCAGCCAGCCTCAACCCAATCAATTCCTGCCAGTCTGCACAGTGCGATATCAACCCAGAGCGTATCGGACTGCTCTTTCTCTACCACATCTCCGGGTTCCTACCACAAGCTCTGAACCTTTACACCGGATCATCTCAGCTAGCTAGCTGCTATCCGAGTGGCTACTCCTGGCTAACGTCTCTGTCCCGAAGCAAGCACCAGTTAGCCTGGAGCTAGGCCCATCTCCTGGCTATCCGAAGAGGTCCTTCTGCCAATTATTGGGCTACAATACCTATTTTGCCAATTGGCCTGGACCCTTTTACTGCCGACACGGAGCCCCGCCGATCCATCACGACTGGTTTACCGACGTAACCGTCCGAAGGGGTCTCAACAGGCTATTCTGTTACGATGTCGCAGAAGAACCATCTACTAGCCCCGGCCCGCTAGCTTTTCTGAACGCTGTGTCCCCTGCTCGCCTAGCATGTTAGTGACTGCCGAACAGCACCCTGACTCACCTATAGCTGCTCTTTTGAGCACTCGGCATAACCCAGCTGATGCCCCCTGGACTGTTTCAATAACACGGTACCTCATTCTGTTTACCTGTCGGCCCAACCTCGAACTCAGGTCCTGTATATACGTAACTAACCCGCTCTGCCCATTCCATCGCCATTTACCCGTTGTTGTCTAAGCTCTCCTGATCAACACCTGTGTTTGCTTTATGCCTCTCTCTAATGTCAATATGCCTTGTCTACTACTGTCTTGGCTAGTTCTTGCTGTTTTATTTCACTGTAGAGCCCTCAGTCCCGCTCAACATGCCTTAGATAGCTATTTTGTTCCACCCCACACACATGCAGAGACCTCACCTGGCTTAACTGGTGCCTCCAGAGACTAAACCTCTCTCATCGTCACTCAACGCCTAGGTTTACCTCCACTGTACTCACATCCTACCATACATTTGTCTGTACATTATGCCCTGAATCTATTCTATCGCACTCAGAAATCTGCTCATTTTATTCTCTGTCCCCAACGCACTAGACAACCAGTTCTTTTAGCCTTTAGCCGTACCCTTATCCTACTCCTCCTTTGTTCCTCTGGTGATGTAGAGGTTAATCCAGGCCCTGTAGCCCAGTTCCACTCCTATTCCCCAGGTGCTCTCTTTTGTTGACTTCTGTAACCGTAAAAGCCTTGGTTTTATGCATGTTAACATCAGAAGCCTCCTCCCTTAGTTTTTTTAAATTAACTGCTTTAGCACACTCTGCCAACCCTGATGTCCTAGCCGTGTCTGAATCCTGGCTTAGGAAGACCACCAAATATTCTGACATTTCCATCCCCAACTACAACATTTTCCGCCAAGAGAGAACTGCCAAAGGGGGTGGAGTTGCAATCTACTGCAGAGATAGTCTACAGAGTTCTGTCTTACTATCCAGGTCTAAACAGTTCGAGCTTCTACTTTTAAAAATCCACCTTTCCAGAAATAAGTCTATCACTGTTGCCGCTTGTTATAGACCCACCTCAGCCCCCAGTTGTGCTCTGGACACCATATGTGAATTATTTGCCCCCCATTTATCTTAAGAGTTTGTACTGTTAGGTGACCTAAACTGTGATATGCTTAACACCCCGGCCGTCCTACAATCTAAGCTAGAATCTAAGCTTTCCTGCGTCCGTAATGGGTCCGCGGTCAAACGACCACCCCTCATCACTGTCAAACACTCCCTAAAACACTTCAGCGAGCAGGCCTTTCTAACTGACCTGGCCCGGGTATCCTGGAAGGACATTGACCTCATTCCAACAGTAGAGGATGCTTGCTTATTCTTTAAAAGTGCTTTCCTCACCATCGTAAATAAGCGTGCCCCATTCAAAAAATGTGGAACTAAGAACAGATATAGCCCTTGTTTCACTCCAGACTTGACTGCCCTTGACCAGCACAAAAAACATCCTGTGGCGTTCTGCATTAGCATCGAATAGCCCCCGCGATATGCAACTTTTCAGGGAAGTTAGGAACCAATATACACAGGCAGTTAGGAAAGCAAAGGCTAGCTTTTTCAAGCAGAAATGTCCATCCTGTAGTACAAACTCAAATGTTCTGGGACACTGTAAAGTCCATGGAGAATAAGAGCACCTCCTCCCAGCTGCCCACTGCACTGAGGCTAGGAAACACTGTCACCACCGATAAATCTACGATAATTGAGAATTTCAATAAGTATTTCTCTACAGCTGGCCATGCTTTCCACCTGGCTACCCCTACACCGGTCAACAGCTCTGCACCCCCCACAGCAACTTGCCCAAGCCTCCCCCATTTCTCCTTCACCCAAATCCAGATAGCTGATGTTTTGAAAGAGCTGCAAAATCTGTATCCCTACAAATCAGCCGGCTAGAAAATCTGAACCCTCTCTTTCTAAAATTATCCGCCGCAATTGTTGCAACCCCTGTTACTAGCCTGTTCAACCTCTCTTTCGTATCGTCTGAGATACCTAAAGATTGGAAAGCTGCCGCGGTCATTCCCCTCTTCAAAGGGGGAGACACTCTAGACCCAAACTGTTACAGACCTATTACTATTCTACCCTGCCTTTCTAAGGTCTTCGAAAGCCAAGTTAACAAACAGATCACTGACCATTTCGAATCCCACCGTACCTTCTCCGCTGTGCAATCCGGTTTCTGAGCTGGTCACGGGTGCACCTCAGCCACGCTCAAGGTACTAAACGATATCATAACCGGCATCGATAAAAGACAGTACTGTGCAGCCATCTTCATCGACCTGGCCAAGGCTTTCGACTCTGTCAACCACTGCATTCTTATCGGCAGACTCAACAGCCTTGTTTTCTCTAATGACTGCCTCGCCTGGTTCACCAACTACTTCTCAGATGCTGCTGGTGTGTCAAATCGGAGGGCCTGTTGTCCGGACTTCTGGCAGTCTCAGGGTTCAATTCTCTGGCCGACTCTTTTCTCTGTATACAATGAGATCGCTCTTGCTGCTGGTGATTCTCTGATCCACCTCTACGCAGATGACACCATTCTGTATTCATCTGGCCCTTCTTTGGACACTGTGTTAACTAACCTCCAGACGAGCTTCAATACCATACAACTCTCCTTCCGTGGCCTCCAACTGCTCTTAAATGGAAGTAAAACTAAATGCATGCTATTCAACAGATCGCTACCCGCACCCGCCCGCCCGTCCAGCATCACTACTCTGGACGGTTCTGACTTAGAATATGTGGACCACAACAACTACCTAGGTGTCTGGCTAGACTGTAAACTCTCCTTCCAGACTTGTTTTTGTCATATGTCATGTATGTCATACTCTCTTCGTTCTGTTCCTGTCCACTTAGAAATCACTCGCTCTGTGTCTCTGTGTGAAAAGCGTTTCCTCTGTTTCCTGCCGTAGAGAGGAGATTCAACAACTCTCAGAGGACAACGGAAGTAAATCATTCATTATCAGTTCATGTTTCAGACCATCTCATGACAAGTAATTACTTTTGTCTATTTAGGCGAAAATGTACATTTTTTGCCTGAACGTTCAAGAGGATAATAACAGTTGGTTATTGTTGTAAAATCAACACGTTTCAGCATCAGGGTTTTTTTGAAACACATTGGTTTAGTTTATAAAAAGGTTCTTAGTTGGTAGAGCACGGCGTTTGCAATGCCAGCATTGTGGGCTCAGTTCCCACGGGGTGACAGGTATGAAAATGGATCAACTCACTCTGGATAACAGCATCTGCCTTATGTAAAAAAAATGATTTAATGAAACATTGATTTTTGTCTTTTAGCCGAGGGAAAAACAGATCTGTTTGTTCTGAAGTGTCTGTTAATCTGAGAGATACTGTATAAGAAAGTGGAACATCAGAAAGTGAAATAGAATAAAGTGGAATAGAATAAAGTGGAATATCAGAAAGTGGAATATCAGAAAGTGGAATATCAGAAAATGGAATAGAAGAAAGTGGAATATGAGAAAGTGGAATAGAAGAAAGTGGAACATCAGAAAGTGGAATAGAATAAAGTGGAATATCAGAAAGTGGAATATCAGAAAGTGGAAAAGAATAAAATGGAAAAGAATAAAGTGGAATATCAGAAAGTGGAATAGAATAAAGTGGAATAGAATAAAGTGGAATAGAATAAAGTGGAATATCAGAAAGTGGAATATCAGAAAATGGAATAGAAGAAAGTGGAATATGAGAAAGTGGAATAGAAGAAAGTGGAACATCAGAAAGTGGAATAGAATAAAGTGGAATATCAGAAAGTGGAATATCAGAAAGTGGAATATCAGAAAGTGGAAAAGAAGAAAGTGGAATATCAGAAAGTGGAAAAGAAGAAAGTGGAATATCAGAAAGTGGAATATCAGAAAGTGGAATAGAAGAAAGTGGAATATCAGATAGTGGAATAGCACAAACTGTTTGGACGCTTCAGACACAAGTTGGCACATCGGCAGAACAAACTTCCGACGAATCGTGTGAAGCGTGTGGTCACTGAGCAAAACGGAGAACATCGTCGTGTTCATGATTCTCAGTGGGGATAGTATAGTAACTATATAACTATAGTGGAGTCATATTAGTCTCTAGGCCAAACCGTTCCGACTCTGCAGACGTTTTCGTGAGAATACAGATTTGTTTGGGGGATGTCTCCTGCTCTGACAAACACTGCTGTAGCTCTGACACATACCACTGTAGACGCGGTGGATTTAGACGTAACCCGTATCTCTGGCTTACACTGAGATGGGGACTTGGTGTATTATGCTAATTGAATTTCCATAGCAGCTATCCCTTCCCTGTGCAAGGTGGATACATAGAACACGTCAGAATGTTCCGCACTGTTCCATACCACTGTTCAGTACCACTGTTCAGTACCACTGTTCAGTACCACTGTTCCGTACCACTGTTCAGTACCACTGTTCAGTACCACTGTTCCGTACCACTGTTCAGTACCAATGTTCTGTACCACTGTTCAGTACCACTGTTCAGTACCACTGTTCAGTACCACTGTTCAGTACCACTGTTCCGTACCACTGTTCAGTACCACTGTTCTGTACCACTGTTCTGTACCGCTGTTCAGTACCGCTGTTCAGTACCAATGTTCAGTACCACTGTTCAGTACCACTGTTCAGTACCACTGTTCAGTACCACTGTTCTGTACCACTGTTCAGTACCACTGTTCAGTACCACTGTTCTGTACCACTGTTCAGTACCACTGTTCAGTACCACTGTTCAGTACCACTGTTCAGTACCACTGTTCCGTACCACTGTTCAGTACCAATGTTCAGTACCACTGTTCAGTACCACTGTTCAGTACCACTGTTCAGTACCACTGTTCAGTACCACTGTTCAGTACCACTGTTCAGTACCACTGTTCAGTACCACTGTTCAGTACCACTGTTCAGTACCGCTGTTCAGTACCACTGTTCAGTACCACTGTTCAGTACCACTGTTCAGTACCACTGTTCCATACCACTGTTCAGTACCACTGTTCAGTACCACTGTTCAGTACCAATGTTCAGTACCACTGTTCAGTACCACTGTTCAGTACCACTGTTCAGTACCACTGTTCCGTCCCAGGTTCCTAGCAGTCTTCCCATTATGACCAGCCTCAGAGACATCTAGCTGACTAATAGCAAATAGCACCCTATTCCCTATATAGTGCACTACCTTTGACCAGAGCCCTATTCCCTATATAGTGCACTACCTTTGACCAGAGCAACAAGGGTCCTGGTCTGAAGTAGTGGACCACTGTCTCACCAGACTGTAGTGTTGGTCTGGTCTGCATTCATGCCACTGTCTCACCAGACTGTAGTGTTTGTCTGGTCTGCATTCATACCACTGTCTCACCAGACTGTAGTGTTGGTCTGGTCTGCATTCATACCCCTGTCTCACCAGACTGTAATGTTGGTCTGGTCTGCATTCATACCCCTGTCTCACCAGACTGTAGTGTTTGTCTGGTCTGCATTCATACCCCTGTCTCACCAGACTGTAGTGTTTGTCTGGTCTGCATTCATACCCCTGTCTCACCAGACTGTAGTGTTGGTCTGGTCTGCATTCATACCCCTGTCTCACCAGACTGTAATGTTGGTCTGGTCTGCATTCATACCCCTGTCTCACCAGACTGTAGTGTTGGTCTGGTCTGCATTCATACCCCTGTCTCACCAGACTGTAGTGTTTGTCTGGTCTGCATTCATACCCCTGTCTCACCAGACTGTAGTGTTGGTCTGGTCTGCATTCATACCCCTGTCTCACCAGACTGTAGTGTTTGTCTGGTCTGCATTCATACCCCTGTCTCACCAGACTGTAGTGTTGGTCTGGTCTGCATTCATACCCCTGTCTCACCAGACTGTAGTGTTGGTCTGGTCTGCATTCATACCCCTGTCTCACCAGACTGTAGTGTTGGTCTGGTCTGCATTCATACCCCTGTCTCACCAGACTGTAGTGTTGGTCTGGTCTGCATTCATACCACTGTCTCACCAGACTGTAGTGTCTGTCTGGTCTGCATTCATACCCCTGTCTCACCAGACTGTAGTGTTGGTCTGGTCTGCATTCATACCCCTGTCTCACCAGACTGTAGTGTTGGTCTGGTCTGCATTCATACCCCTGTCTCACCAGACTGTAGTGTTGGTCTGGTCTGCATTCATACCCCTGTCTCACCAGACTGTAGTGTTGGTCTGGTCTGCATTCATACCCCTGTCTCACCAGACTGTAGTGTTGGTCTGGTCTGCATTCATACCACTGTCTCACCAGACTGTAGTGTCTGTCTGGTCTGCATTCATACCCCTGTCTCACCAGACTGTAGTGTTGGTCTGGTCTGCATTCATCTCTGCGAGATAACAACAACATTCAGTTTAAACACCAAAACATTCAGCTTTCACAACAGGACTTCCCTCCACAAGACAGAGCATCGCAGATTCTACAGTGACATATGTGAGCACCCCCCGGCTGACGTGAAGACATTTCAGTGTGGTTTCACACCAGGAAGTCCACCCACTACAGTCATCGTCATAGCGAGGTGCCATGGTGATAATACTGCAAAAAAAAAATGATGCTTTTCAGAAAATCACAACAATCTGTCGCTGGGAGCTGTGTGAAGTCTTCTGGACCACTCACCCTCTCATCCTTCCCCACTGGGCTGGGCTTTAAGAGCACATCAAACACTTTACTTTGTCAAAGAGGAGAGTGCCCCACTTTCAACCAGCTTCTCTTTCAATTCACAGCTATTTCCCTGACTGTTTCTCCTCTCTCCCTCGCCGTCTCCAGGCCTGAGCAGAGAGATGGGAACAGGTTCCGAGCCAGAGACAGCCCTGGGATTTAAGATCAGACTATTTAACCTCTACGGGATCGGTGAACCCCCCCCCCGGGACAGTTGAGCTAACGTGTACAAATGTGATTAGCATGAGGTTGTAAGTAACAAGAACATTTCCCGAGACAGACATATCTGATATGGGCAGAAAGCTTAAATTCTTTAAATGCATTTTTTTCTTTGTATTATATTTTTATCAGATCTAATGTATTATATTCTCCTACATTAATTTCACATTTCCACAAACTTCAAAGTGTTTCCTTTCAAATGGTATCAAGAATATGCATATCCTTGCTTCAGGTCCTGAGCTACAGGCAGTTAGATTTGGGTATGTCATTTTAGGTGAAAATTGGAGAGAAAAAAAAAGGGTACAATCCTTAAGAGGTTTTTCAAAAATGCTGGGACCTGAGCAGAGAGATGGGAACAGGTTCAGAGGCAGAGACAACCCTGGGATTTAAGATCAGACTATTTAACCTCTACGGGAGGGAACAGGTTCAGAGGCAGAGACAACCCTGGGATTTAAGATCAGACTATTTAACCTCTACGGGAGGGAACAGGTTCAGAGGCAGAGACAACCCTGGGATTTAAGATCAGACTATTTAACCTCTACGGGAGGGAACAGGTTCAGAGGCAGAGACAACCCTGGGATTTAAGATCAGACTATTTAACCTGTACGGGAGGGAACAGGTTCAGAGGCAGAGACAACCCTGGGATTTAAGATCAGACTATTTAACCTCTACGGGAGGGAAGAGGTTCAGAGGCAGAGACAACCCTGGGATTTAAGATCAGACTATTTAACCTCTACGGGAGAGAACAGGTTCAGAGGCAGAGACAACCCTGGGATTTAAGATCAGACTATTTAACCTCTACGGGAGGGAACAGGTTCAGAGGCAGAGACAACCCTGGGATTTAAGATCAGACTATTTAACCTCTACGGGAGGGAACAGGTTCAGAGGCAGAGACAACCCTGGGATTTAAGATCAGACTATTTAACCTCTACGGGAGGGAACAGGTTCAGAGGCAGAGACAACCCTGGGATTTAAGATCAGACTATTTAAAACAACCCTGGGATGTCATGTATGTAGGTGGCAGGGAAGTCAGGAGAATCCAACTTGGTATAAATGGAGTAGTTTAATAACAAAAAAACTCAAAAACCAAAGTCCATAATAAAATAAACGTGGGTACAAGAACCCGTCGCGCACCAATCCATAAATCACAACAACAAACAATCTCTGACAAGGACATGAGGGGAAACAGAGGGTTAAATACACAACGGGTAATGAATGGGATTGAAACCAGGTGTGTAGGAAGACGAGACAAAACCAATGGAAAATGAAAAATGGATCAATGATGGCTAGAAGACCGGTGACGTCGACCGCCGAGCACCGCCCGAACAAGGAGAAGCATCGACTTCTGCAGAAGTCGTGACATGGGATTTAAGATCAGACTAATTAAAAACACTGGGTGGCTGATCAGGGACGTGTTGTGTTTCCTGGAAGTACATATATTAGAGAGAGAGGGAAGGAGATAGAAAGAGAGAGAGAAAGCAAAAATATAATTACTTGACACATTGGAAAGAATTTACTAAAAACAGAGCAAACTGGAATGCTATTTGGCCTAAACAGAGAGTACACAGTGGCAGAATACCTGACCACTGTGACTGACCCAAACTAAAGGAAATCTTTGACTATGTACAGACTCAGTGAGCATAGCCTTGCTATTGAGAAAGGCCGCCGTAGGCAGACCTGGCTCTCAAGAGAAGACAGGCTATGTGCAACACTGCCCACAAAATGAGGTGGAAACTGAGCTGCACTTCCTAACCTCCTGCCAAATGTATGACCATATTAGAGACACATATTTCCCTCCGATTACACAGATCAACAAAGAATTTGAAAACAAACCCAATTTTGATAAACTCCCATATCTACTGGGTGAAATACCACAGTGTGCCATCACAGCAGCAAGATTTGTGACCTGTTGCCACAAGAAAAGGTTAACCAGTGAAGAACAAACACCATTGTAAACCTATATTTATGTAGGTTTACATAACTATTTGACTACTTTAACTATTTGCACATCATTATAACATTGTAAATATTTATAACATGACATTTGAAATTTCTTTATTCTTTTTGAACTTTTGTAAATGTAATGTTTACAGGATTTTAAAAAATGGTTTATTATCTATTTCACTTGCTTTGGCAATGTAAACATATGTTTCCTGCGCCAATAAAGCCCTTGAATTAGAGAGAGAGAGAGAGAGAGAGAGAGAGATATTGATCAATGGGGGTTTGTGGTTTTCTAAGAGCAGACAGTCAGGAAAGGTTAAATGTTAAAAAAACAAGAAATGGGTTCAGTAAACACACACACACCATACAAACACACGCACACAGACAGAGACAGAGAGATAAGCAGAGGCCCTGCAGAAAAAGCAGCAGAAAAAAATGCTGATCTCCTGTGGTTGTCTGGGAGGAAGAAACATTGAGCATTGATTCTCAGAACCACAAATAAGAAATCCATGGAGGTGAGGATCTCTTTGACTCTGCGGCAGGATGGGACAGGCTGAGGGCAAGGAGGTCAGGATGGCTCTGGTGTCACCCTGCCGAGGAAAAGACTGACAGGGCTGGGGCAGGCCACTACTGACCCCAACGCCAAGTTCACTTGCCACAAAACACAAGAATATAATAAAATTGTTATAATTTACACAACCCAGGCCTGGGGCTGGGGGGCTGGGGGACTGGGGGACTGGGGCTGGGGGGCTGGGAGGCTGGGGGACTGGGGCTGGGGGGCTGGGACTGGGACTGGGGGGCTGGGGGACTGGGACTGGGGGGCTGGGACTGGGGGGCTGGGGGACTGGGGCACTGGGGCTGGGGGGCTGGGACTGGGGGACTGGGACTGGGACTGGGGGACTGGGACTGGGGGGCTGGGACTGGGACTGGGACTGGGACTGGGACTGGGAGGCTGGGACTAGGCCTGGGGCTGGGGGGCTGGGGGACTGGGACTGGGGCTGGGAGGCTGGGAGGCTGGGACTAGGCCTGGGGCTGGGGGGCTGGGGGACTGGGACTGGGACTAGGACTGGGGGGCTGGGACTGGGGGACTGGGACTGGGACTGGGGCTGGGAGGCTGGGGGACTGGGACTGGGGCTGGGACTAGGACTGGGGCTGCGAGGCTGGGACTGGGACTGGGACTGCGAGGCTGGGACTGGGACTGGGACTGGGGCTGGGGCTGGGGGTGGGTGCTGGGGTATAGGGGTGGGGCTGGGGCTGGGGGTGGGTGCTGGGGTATAGGGGTGGGGCTGGGGGTGGGGCTGGGGCTTGGGTATGGGTATGGGGCTGGTGTATGGGGGATAGGACTGGGGTTGAGGGTGGGGCTGGGGTATGGGAGATGGTACTGGGGCTGGGGTTGAGGGTGGGGCTGGGACCATTGTGCAGTACCCAGCTCCATGAGGGTGCTAAGGGAGGCTTAGCCCCCTCAGGTCAGACGTCTGTCCCCTCAGTTTTATCTGTATAAAAATATAAAAAAAAGTTCAAATGATTGAGTGACAGGTTGACACCAAAAATCTTTTTCTCCGCTGAGCTGTGTCATCACAACAGAGTGTGCTGCGGTGTGTGTAGGGGGCTATGGAAAGACACTAGACAGTTAGGGGGCTATGGAAAGACACTAGACAGTTAGGGGGCTATGGAAAGACACGAGACAGTTAGGGGGCTATGGAAAGACAATAGACAGTTAGCGGCCATGGAAAGCCACTGGGCAGTTAGGGGGCTATGGAAAGACACTAGACAGTTAGGGGGCTATGGAAAGACACTAGACAGTTAGGGGGCTATGGAAAGCCCCTAGACAGTTAGGGGGCTATGGAAAGCCCCTAGGCAATTAGGGGGCTATGGAAAGCCCCTAGGCAGTTAGGGGCCATGGAAAGACACTAGACAGTTAGGGGGCTATGGAAAGCCCCTAGAGAGTTAGGGGGCTATGGAAAGACACTAGACAGTTAGGGGGCTATGGAAAGCCACTAGGCAGTTAGGGGCCATGAAAAGCCACTGGGCAGTTAGGGGGCTATGGAAAGCCACTAGGCAGTTAGGGGCTATGGAAAGCCTCTAGACAGTTAGGGGCCATGGAAAGCCTCTAGACAGTTAGGGGGCTATGGAAAGCCTCTAGGCAGTTAGGGGCCATGGAAAGCCCCTAGGCAGTTAGGGGGCTATGGAAAGCCCCTAGGCAGTTAGGGGCCATGGAAAGACACTAGACAGTTAGGGGGCTATGGAAAGCCCCTAGACAGTTAGGGGGCTATGGAAAGACACTAGACAGTTAGGGGGCTATGGAAAGCCCCTAGGCAGTTAGGGGGCTATGGAAAGCCCCTAGGCAGTTAGGGGCCATGGAAAGCCACTAGACAGTTAGGGGCCTATGGAAAGCCCCTAGGCAGTTACGGGCCATGGAAAGCCTCTAGACAGTTAGGGGCTATGGAAAGCCACTAGGCAGTTAGGGGCCATGAAAAGCCACTGGGCAGTTAGGGGGCTATGGAAAGCCACTAGGCAGTTAGGGGCCATGGAAAGCCACTAGGCAGTTAGGGGCCATGGAAAGCCTCTAGACAGTTAGGGGGCTATGGAAAGCCTCTAGGCAGTTAGGGGGCTATGGAAAGCCCCTAGGCAGTTAGGGGGCTATGGAAAGCCTCTAGACAGTTAGGGGCTATGGAAAGCCACTAGGCAGTTAGGGGCCATGAAAAGCCACTGGGCAGTTAGGGGGCTATGGAAAGCCACTAGGCAGTTAGGGGCCATGGAAAGCCACTAGGCAATTAGGGGCCATGGAAAGCCTCTAGACAGTTAGGGGGCTATGGAAAGCCTCTAGGCAGTTAGGGGGCTATGGAAAGCCCCTAGGCAGTTAGGGGGCTATGGAAAGCCCCTAGGCAGTTAGGGGCCATGGAAAGACACTAGACAGTTAGGGGGCTATGGAAAGCCCCTAGACAGTTAGGGGGCTATGGAAAGACACTAGACAGTTAGGGGCCATGGAAAGCCCCTAGGCAGTTAGGGGGCTATGGAAAGCCCCTAGGCAGTTAGGGGGCTATGGAAAGCCACTAGACAGTTAGGGGCCTATGGAAAGCCCCTAGGCAGTTACGGGCCATGGAAAGCCTCTAGACAGTTAGGGGCTATGGAAAGCCACTAGGCAGTTAGGGGCCATGAAAAGCCACTGGGCAGTTAGGGGGCTATGGAAAGCCACTAGGCAGTTAGGGGCCATGGAAAGCCACTAGGCAGTTAGGGGCCATGGAAAGCCTCTAGACAGTTAAGGGGCTATGGAAAGCCACTAGGCAGTTAGGGGCCATGGAAAGCCCCTGGGCATTTAGGGGCTATGGAAAGCCACTGGGCAGTTAGGGGGCTATGGAAAGCCTCTAGACAGTTAGGGGCTATGGAAAGCGCCTAGACAGTTAGGGCCCATGGAAAGCCTCTAGACAGTTAGGGGGCTATGGAAAGCCACTGGGCAGTTAGGGGCTATGGAAAGCCACTAGGCAGTTAGGGGGCCATGGCAAGCCTCTAGGCAGTTAGGGGCCATGGAAAGCCACTGGGCAATTAGGGGCCATGGAAAGCCACTGGGCAGTTAGGGGGCTATGGAAACCCACTGGGCAGTTAGGGTGCTATGGAAAGCTACTAGGCAGTTAGGGGGCTACGGAAAGCCACTGGGCAGTTAGGGGGCTATGGAAAGCCACTGGGCAGTTAGGGGGCTATGGAAAGCCACTAGGCAGTTAGGGGGCTATGGAAAGCCACTGGGCAGTTAGGGGGCTATGGAAAGCCACGGGGCAGTTAGGGGGCTATGGAAAGCCACGGGGCAGTTAGGGGGCTATGGAAAGCCACTGGGCAGTTAGGGGGCTATGGAAAGCCACTGGGCAGTTAGGGGGCTATGGAAAGCCACTGGGCAGTTAGGGGGCTATGGAAAGCCACTGGGCAGTTAGGGGGCTATGGAAAGCCACGGGGCAGTTAGGGGGCTATGGAAAGCCACTGGGCAGTTAGGGGCTATGGAAAGCCACTAGGCAGTTAGGGGGCCATGGCAAGCCTCTAGGCAGTTAGGGGCCATGGAAAGCCACTGGGCAATTAGGGGCCATGGAAAGCCACTGGGCAGTTAGGGGGCTATGGAAACCCACTGGGCAGTTAGGGTGCTATGGAAAGCTACTAGGCAGTTAGGGGGCTACGGAAAGCCACTGGGCAGTTAGGGGGCTATGGAAAGCCACTGGGCAGTTAGGGGGCTATGGAAAGCCACTAGGCAGTTAGGGGGCTATGGAAAGCCACTGGGCAGTTAGGGGGCTATGGAAAGCCACGGGGCAGTTAGGGGGCTATGGAAAGCCACGGGGCAGTTAGGGGGCTATGGAAAGCCACTGGGCAGTTAGGGGGCTATGGAAAGCCACTGGGCAGTTAGGGGGCTATGGAAAGCCACTGGGCAGTTAGGGGGCTATGGAAAGCCACTGGGCAGTTAGGGGGCTATGGAAAGCCACGGGGCAGTTAGGGGGCTATGGAAAGCCACGGGGCAGTTAGGGGGCTATGGAAAGCCCCTAGGCAGTTAGGGGGCTATGGAAAGCCACTAGGCAGTTAGGGGGCTATGGAAAGACACTGGGCAGTTAGGGGGCTATGGAAAGCCACTAGACAGTTAGGGGGCTATGGAAAGCCACTAGACAGTTAGGGGCCATGGAAAGCCTCTAGACAGTTAGGGGGCTATGGAAAGCCTCTAGACAGTTAGGGGCCATGGAAAGCCTCTAGACAGTTAGGGGGCTATGGAAAGCCTCTAGACAGTTAGGGGCCATGGAAAGCCTCTAGACAGTTAGGGGGCTATGGAAAGCCTCTAGACAGTTAGGGGCCATGGAAAGCCACTAGACAGTTAGGGGCCATGGAAAGCCTCTAGACAGTTAGGGGGCTACGGAAAGCCTCTAGACAGTTAGGGGCCATGGAAAGCCTCTAGACAGTTAGGGGCTATGGAAAGCCTCTAGACAGTTAGGGGCTATGGAAAGCCTCTAGACAGTTAGGGGGCCATGGAAAGCCTCTAGACAGTTAGGGGGCTATGGAAAGCCACTAGGAAGTTAGGGGGGCTATGGAAAGCCACTAGGCAGTTAGGGGGCTATGGAAAGCCACTAGGCAGTTAGGGGGCTATGGAAAGCCACTAGGAAGTTAGGGGGGCTATGGAAAGCTTCTAGATATTAAGGAAGGACTCCTCTGGGTTTCTATAAAAAGCCAGAAAAAACGCTTCTCATCTATGAGGTAGGCTAAGTGAATTACAAGATACGACTCCTCCTGTAATATAGGATTTTGATTTATAAAGGCCTGGTCAAGTTTGATTTATAAAGGCCTGGTCAAGTTTAATTTATAAAGGCCTGGTCAAGTTTGATTTATAAAGGCCTGGTCAAGTTTGATTTATAAAGGCGTGGTCAAGTTTGATTTATAAAGGCCTGGTCAAGTTTGATTTATAAAGGCCTGGTCAAGTTTGATTTATAAAGGCCTGGTCAAGTTTGATTTATAAAGGCCTGGTCAAGTTTAATTTATAAAGGCCTGGTCAAGTTTGATTTATAAAGGCCTGGTCAAGTTTGATTTATAAAGGCCTGGTCAAGTTTGATTTATAAAGGCCTGGTCAAGTTTAATTTATAAAGGCCTGGTCAAGTTTGATTTATAAAGGCCTGGTCAAGTTTGATTTATAAAGGCCTGGTCAAGTTTGATTTATAAAGGCCTGGTCAAGTTTAATTTATAAAGGCCTGGTCAAGTTTACCAGTCGGGAGGCCCAACTGTCTCCTTCCGGGTCTTCTGCTGTTCCTATAGGGGGGGGCGCTCCGCAGGAGTATCTTCCCTGTGATGGGATGTGAGAGGTTGTGACAGTCGAACAGTTCTGTAAGGTGCAAACAAAAACCACTAAACAGAAAATAACTACCCACAACCCATAGTGGGAAAACAGGCTACCTAAGTATGATTCTCAAACACGTAGAAATATAACGACTAGAACAAAACATAGAAAAACAACATAGAATGCCCACCCCAACTCACCCCAGTTCCCTGACCAAACTAAAATAAAGACATAAAAAAGGAACTAAGGTCAGAACGTGACAGTATCTTCCCTGTGATGGGATGTGAGAGGTTGTGACAGGTTTTCATCCCGACATTGACTGACACTGAATTGATTATGACCGAGCTCTCTCCGGAGCCTTTGAGAGGAGAGGGTGTGCTCTGACCATTTCCCCGGGCTAGGAGAGAAAATGACTGCATAGCAACATTTTCCTGTGTGTGGAACGGAATTTGTGTCACCGCTGGGGTGGGAGGGGGGGGGTCTATAGACAACCCCAGTGTCCACTGTGCATTGTTTAGGAAAGAATGCTCCCTTACCTTCTCAAACAAAGGCCCATGCGGGGAAGTTTGTACCCTGCATTGTCAAAAGGTTATTGGGAAGTATTTAAATCCTGGGTAAATGTTTTATTTGCCTTGGCCCTCAGGGCATCTGCTATGATGTTCCTTTATTTGCTCCGCCAGTGGAGAATCCTCAGAGGAGGAAGGGGAGGACCGTCGTCATCAGTGAATTTCATAAAAATAGTGAAACATTTAAAAAGTTATCCTTTCTAGATAAAACTATACTAAATATATTCACGTCACCAAATAATTGATTTAAACACACTGTTTTGCAATGAAGGTCTACAGTAGCCTCATGAGCACTCTGTAAGGTAACACCATGGTGTAGCCAGAGGACAGCTTCCGTCCTCCTCTGGGTACATTGACTTCAATTCAAAACCTAGGAGGCTAGTGCTCCTCGCCACCTTCTATAGACTTACACAGTAATTATGACAACTTCCGGAGGACGTCCTCCAACCTATCAGAGCTCTTGCAACATGAACTGACATGTTGTCCACCCAATAAATTAATCTAGTACTGAAAGCATAAGCTACTTCTACACTACATGACCAAAAGTATGTGGACACCTGCTCGTGGAACATCTCATTCTAAAATCATGGGCGTTAATGTGGAGTTGGTCCCCATTTTGCTGCTATAACAGCCTCCACTCTTCTGGGAAGGCTTTCCACTAGATGTTGGAACATTGCTGCGGGGCCTTGCCTCCATTCAGCCACAAAAGCATTAGTAAGGTTGGGCATTGATGTTGGGCGATTAGGCCTGGCTTGCAGTAGGTGTTCCAATTCATCCCAAAGGGGTTTGTGGGGTTGAGGTCAGGGCTCTGTGCAGACCACTCAAGTTCTTCCACACCAATCTCAACAAACCATTTCTGTATGGACCTCGCCTTGTGTTCGGGAGCATTGTCATGCTGAAATAGGAAAGGGCCTTCTTCAAACTGTGTCCAGAAAGTTGGAAGCACAGAATCGTCTAGAATGTCATTGTATGTTGATTTCCCTTCACTGGAACTAAAGAGCCTACCCAAAACCATGAAAACAGCCCCAGACCATTATTCCTCCTCCATCAAACTTTACAATTGGCGCTATGCATTCGGGCAGGTAGCAATCTCCTGGCATCCGCCAAACCCAGATTCGTCCACCGGACTGCCAGATGGTGAAACGTGATCCTTCACTGCAGAGAACGTGTTTCAACAGAGTCCAATGGTGGCGAGCTTTAGAGACCTCAAGCTGACCAATGGCATTACGAATGGTGATCTTAGGCTGATCGGCCATGGAAACCCATTTCATGAAGCTCCCGAGGCAGAGACAGTTTGGAACTCGAGTGTTACTATCCACTTCAGAACTCGTGGTACCATTCAGTGAGCTTGTGTGGTCTACCACTTCGCGGCTGAGCCTGTGTTGCTCCTAGACGTTTCCACTTCACAGTAACAGCACTTACAGTTGACCGGGGCAGCTCTAGCGAGGCAGAAATTTGACGAACTGACTTTTTGGAAAGGTGGTTTCCTATAACAGTGGCATGTTGAAAGTCACTGAGCTCTTCAGTAAGGCCATTCTACTGCCAATGTTTGTCTATGGAGATTGCATGGATGTGTGCTCGATTTTATACACCTGTCAGCAACAAGTGTGGCTGAAATAGCCCGAATCCACTAATTTGCAGAGGTGTCCACATACTTTTGTATATATAGTGTAGCTAGCACTACCGTGCATAAAACGTGATGAGTAGTTGACTAAAAGAGAGAGAAAATAGTTAACAGTTTTTAACAAATGCATTTGTTAAAATGAAAAGCTAGCTATATTTCGTTGGATTTTTTTAACTTTCAGTTCATTAGCTAGCGAATGCAGCTAGCTAGTTTAGCCTACTCAAACAGCAGGCTCAAACAGAGAGGGATGTTATATTAGCTAGTTGGCTATGGCTATCCAACACTGGAACTCTTCCAAGTCAAGGTAAGCTTTTGGTTTTATACATTTATTGCCACCGGGGCCCGCCGGTGTAAATGCTAAACTGCTGTACACTGTACTGCATGATTGTCGCAGATTTACTAACTCGTTAGTTCTAGTAGCTATGTTAAGTATAACGTTAACTTCTTTCAGCTAGGGGGCAGTATTTTTATGTTTGGAAAAATAACGTTCCCAAGGTAAACGGACTATTTCTCAGGTCCAGATGCTAGAATATGCATATAATTGACAGATTAGGATAGAAAACACTCTAAAGTTTCCAAAACTGTCAAAATATTGTCTGTGAGTATAACAGAACTGATTTTGCAGGCGAAAACCAGAGGAAATCCAACCCGGAAGTGCCTTTATTTGGAAAAATCACTGTTCCGTTGCCTGCCCCTCCTCCATTTAAAGGGGTATCAACCAGATTCCTTTCCCAATGGCTTCTTCAGGCTGTGACCAGGCTTTAGACATAGTTTCAAGCTTTTATTTTGAAAAATGAGCGAGATTTTTCAAAATGCGTCAGGTGTCCTTAGATTAGTTCCTGCGCGCGAGAGGGGTAGCTCGACATTTTCTTTCTCTGTAGTATTGAATAGTTTACCGTCCGGTTGAAATATTATCGATTATGTATGTTAAAAACAACCTGAGTATTGATTATAAAAAACGTTTGACATGTTTCTACGAACATTACGGATACTTTTTTGAATTTTCGTCTGCCTTTCAGGACCGGAACGAGCCTGTGGTTTTCTGAACATAACGCGCAAACCAAATGGCGGTTTTTGGTTATAAAACTAATCTTTATCGAACAAAAATAACATTTATTGTGTAACTGGGAGTCTCGTGAGTGCAAACATCCAAAGATTATCAAAGGTAAGCGATTAATTTTATTGCTTTTCTGACTTTCGTGACCAAGCTAATTTGCGGCTAGCTGTTCTTACAGTTTTGTCTAGTGATTGATAAACTCACAAACGCTTGGATTGCTTTCGCTGTGAAGCATATTTTCAAAAACTGACACGATAGGTGGATTAACAACAAGCTAAGCTGTGTTTTGGTATATTTCACTTGTGATTTCATGATTATAAAAAAATTTAGTTTTTTTTTTTTTGGCGCTCTGCAATTCAGCGGTAGTTTACGAAAATGATCCCGCTAAAGGGATCCGTGCGGCAAGAAGTTAACTAGTATGGCGACACAACAATATAGTATGTGTGTAGCGATTAGCGGTTATGGTATGAAGGTTTGGCTTGGAAAGTTGTTTTTGTTGCCTGGTACATCAGCTAGATGCAGGCAATGTGGTATTGAATATGTCACTCAGGTCGAGAGAAAAAATTTGAGTAATCAAGGTGACAGACACCTTGATTACTCAAATTTTTTCTCTCGACCTGTGTGCACCTAAGTTGTAATCTTTCGTTCATAGGCTAGGTTGTAGCAACCTCATGATGGGTACAGGGACAAGTAGAGTATCATGTAGTAGCCGAAACCTATCACTGTTACATTGAACTGGGTGAATATGAATGACAGTAACCTAAACCTATCACTGTTACATTGAACTGGGTGAATATGAATGACAGTAACCTAAACCTATCACTGTTACATTGAACTGGGTGAATATGAATGACAGTAACCTTAACCTATCACTGTTACATTGAACAGGGTGAATATGAATGACAGTAACCTAAACCTATCACTGTTACATTGAACAGGGTGAATATGAATGACAGTAACCTAAACCTATCACTGTTACATTGAACTGGGTGAATATGAATGACAGTAACCTAAACCTATCACTGTTACATTGAACTGGGTGAATATGAATGACAGTAACCTAAACCTATCACTGTTACATTGAACTGGGTGAATATGAATGACAGTAACCTAAACCTATCACTGTTACATTGAACTGGGTGAATATGAATGACAGTAACCTAAACCTATCACTGTTACATTGAACTGGGTGAATATGAATGACAGTAACCTAAACCTATCACTGTTACATTGAACTGGGTGAATATGAATGGCAGTAACCTAAACCTATCACTGTTACATTGAACTGGGTGAATATGAATGACAGTAACTGTCACGTTCCTGACCTGTTTTCTCTTGTTTTTGTATGTGTTTAGTTGGTCAGGGCGTGTGTTGGGGTGGGCATTCTATGTTTTGTGTATCTATGTTAAGTGTCAGTGTTAATTGACCTTGTATGGCTCTCAATCAGAGGCAGGTGGTTTACGTTTTCCTCTGATTGAGAACCATATATAGGTAGGTTGTTTCACATTGTTTGTTGTGGGTGGTTGTCTTCTGTGTCTGTGTATGTTGCACCACACGGGACTGTTTCGGTTTGTTCGTTCGTTTGTTGTAGTCTGTACCTGTTCGTGCGTTCTTCGTGTTATATGTAAGTTCTCATGGTTCAGGTCTGTCTACGTTCGTTTGTTATTTTGTAGTTTGTTGAAGTGTTTTTCGGTTTTCGTCTTTACTTTAATAAACTTAATTATGTCTACATTCCACGCTGCGCTTTGGTCCAATCCATACTCCTCCTCTTCTTCCGAAGAGGAGGAGGACACCCGTTACAGAATCACCCACCAACCATGGATCAAGCAGCGTGAGAGGAACCAACAGCAGCGGCCAAAGAACCAGGACTCGTGGACTTGGGAGGAAATATTGGACGGAAAGGGACCCTGGGCTCAACCAGGAGAATATCGCCGCCCCAAAGCTGAGCTGGAGGCAGCGAAAGCAGAGAGGCGGCGTTTCGAGGAACTAGCTCGGAAGCAGGAGAAGGATCTGGGCTACACTACGTGGGAGGAGATCGACAGGTGGGCGATCAACCCAGGGCGAGTGCCGGAGCCCGCGTGGGATTCTCTGGTGCAGTGCGAGGAGGGATACTGGCGAATGGAGGCAGCACGACGACGCGGTAGGAAGCCTGTGAGTAAACCCCAAAAATGTCTTGGGGGGGGGCTAAGAGGGAGAGTGGCGAAGTCAGCTAGGAGACCTGCGCCCACTCCCTGTACTTACCGTGGAGAGCGAGAGTACGGGCAGACACCGTGTTACGCAGTAGAGCGCATGGTGTCTCCTGTACGTGTGCATAGCCCGGTGCGGTACATACCAGCTCCTCGTATCGGCCGGGCCAGATTGAGCATTGAGCCAAGTGCCATGAAGCCGGCTCTACATATCTGGCCACCAGTGCGTCTCCTCGGGCCGGCTTACATGGCACCAGCCTTACGCATGGTGTCCCCGGTTCGCCTACATAGCCCGGTGCGGGTTATTCCACCTCCCCGCACTGGTCGGGCGACGGGGAGCATACAACCAGGTAAGGTTGGGCAGGCTCAGTGCTCAAGGGAGCCAGTACGCCTGCACGGTCCGGTATTTCCGGCGCCACCTCCCCGCTCCAGCCCAGTACCACCTGTGCCTACACCACGCACCAGGCTTCCAGTGCGTCTCCAGAGCCCTGTTCCTCCTCCACGCACTCTCCCTGTGGTGCGTGTCTCCAGCCCAGTGCCTCCAGTCCCGGTACCACGCATCAAGCCTCCTGTGCGTCTCCAGAGCCCTGTACGCACTGTTCCTTCTCCCCGTACTCGCCCTGATGTGTGTGCCCTCAGCCCGGTACCACCAGTGCCGGCACCAGGCCTATAGTACGCCTTGAGAGTCCAGTGTGCCCTGTTGCTGCTCCCCGCACTAGCCTGAAGGTGCGTGTCTTTAGCCCGGTACCTCCAGTTCCGGTACCACGCACCAGGCCTACAGTGCGTCTCAGCCGGCCAGAATCTGCCGTCTGCCCAGCGGTGCCTGAACGGCCCGTCTGCCCAACGGCGCCTGAACTGCCCGTCTGTCAAGCGGCGCCTGAACTGCCCGTCTGCCCAACGCCGTCTGAACTGTCCGTCTGCCAAGCGCCGCATGAACTGCCCGTCGGTACTGAGCCTTCAAAGCCGCCCGTCTGCCATGAGCCTGCAAAGCCGGCCGTCTGCCATGAGCCTTCAGAGCCGTCCTCCAGACAGGAGCCGCTAGAGCCTTCCGCCAGACAGGAGCCGCTAGAGCCTTCCGCCAGACAGGAGCAGCCAAAGCCTTCCGCCAGACAGGATCAGCCAGAGCCTTCCGCCAGACAGGATCAGCCAGAGCCGTCATCCAGCCATGACCAGCCAGAGCCGTCATCCAGCCATGACCAGCCAGAGCCGTCACCCAGCCATGACCAGCCAGAGCCGTCACCCAGCCATGACCAGCCAGAGCCGTCATCCAGCCATGACCAGCCAGAGCCGTCATCCAGCCATGACCAGCCAGAGCCGTCATCCAGCCGTGACCAGCCAGAGCCGTCATCCAGCCATGACCAGCCAGAGCCGTCATCCAGCCATGACCAGCCAGAGCCGTCATCCAGCCATGACCAGCCAGAGCCGTCATCCAGCCAGAATCCGCCAGAGCCAGCCAGCCAGGATCCGCCATCCAGTCCGGTGCTGCCGTCCCTCAGTCCGGAGCTGCCGTCCCTCAGTCCGGAGCTGCCGTCCCTCAGTCCGGAGCTGCCGTCCCTCAGTCCGGAGCTGCCCCTTATCCCGGTGCTGCTCCTTATCCCGGTGATGCCCCTTAATTTAGGTGGGGTTATTTGGAGGGTGGTCATTGAGAGGGGGATACGGAAGCAGGGAGTGACTATGGTGGGATGGGGACCACGCCCAGAGCCTGAGCCGCCACCGTGGACAGATGCCCACCCAGACCCTCCCCTAGACTTTTGGTGGTGCGTCCGGAGTTCGCACCTTGAGGGGGGGTTATGTCACGTTCCTGACCTGTTTTCTCTTGTTTTTGTATGTGTTTAGTTGGTCAGGGCGTGAGTTGGGGTGGGCATTCTATGTTTTGTGTATCTATGTTAAGTGTCAGTGTTAATTGACCTTGTATGGCTCTCAATCAGAGGCAGGTGGTTTACGTTTTCCTCTGATTGAGAACCATATATAGGTAGGTTGTTTCACATTGTTTGTTGTGGGTGGTTGTCTTCTGTGTCTGTGTATGTTGCACCACACGGGACTGTTTCGGTTTGTTCGTTCGTTTGTTGTAGTCTGTACCTGTTCGTGCGTTCTTCGTGTTATATGTAAGTTCTCATGGTTCAGGTCTGTCTACGTTCGTTTGTTATTTTGTAGTTTGTTGAAGTGTTTTTCGGTTTTCGTCTTTACTTTAATAAACTTAATTATGTCTACATTCCACGCTGCGCTTTGGTCCAATCCCTACTCCTCCTCTTCTTCCGAAGAGGAGGAGGACACCCGTTACAGTAACCTAAACCTATCACTGTTACATTGAACTGGGGGAATATGAATGACAGTAACCTAAACCTATCACTGTTACATTGAACTGGGTGAATATGAATGACAGTAACCTAAACCTATCACTGTTACATTGAACTGGGTGAATATGAATGACAGTAACCTAAACCTATCACTGTTACATTGAACTGGGTGAATATGAATGACAGTAACCTAAACCTATCACTATTACATTGACCTGGGTGTATATGAATGACAGTAACCTAAACCTATCACTGTTACATTGAACTGGGTGAATATGAATGACAGTAACCTAAACCTATCACTGTTACATTGAACTGGGTGAATATGAATGACAGTAACCTAAACCTATCACTGTTACATTGAACAGGGTGAATATGAATGACAGTAACCTAAACCTATCACTATTACATTGACCTGGGTGTATATGAATGACAGTAACCTAAACCTATCACTGTTACATTGAACTGGGTGAATATGAATGACAGTAACCTAAACCTATCACTGTTACATTGAACAGGGTGAATATGAATGACAGTAACCTAAACCTATCACTGTTACATTGAACTGGGTGAATATGAATGACAGTAACCTAAACCTATCACTGTTACATTGAACTGGGTGAATATGAATGACAGTAACCTAAACCTATCACTGTTACATTGAACTGGGTGAATATGAATGACAGTAACCTAAACCTATCACTGTTACATTGAACAGGGTGAATATGAATGACAGTAACCTAAACCTATCACTGTTACATTGAACTGGGTGTATATGAATGACAGTAACCTAAACCTATCACTGTTACATTGAACTGGGTGAATATGAATGACAGTAACCTAAACCTATCACTGTTACATTGAACTGGGTGAATATGAATGACAGTAACCTAAACCTATCACTGTTACATTGAACAGGGTGAATATGAATGACAGTAACCTAAACCTATCACTATTACATTGACCTGGGTGTATATGAATGACAGTAACCTAAACCTATCACTGTTACATTGAACTGGGTGAATATGAATGACAGTAACCTAAACCTATCACTGTTACATTGAACAGGGTGAATATGAATGACAGTAACCTAAACCTATCACTGTTACATTGAACTGGGTGAATATGAATGACAGTAACCTAAACCTATCACTGTTACATTGAACAGGGTGAATATGAATGACAGTAACCTAAACCTATCACTATTACATTGACCTGGGTGTATATGAATGACAGTAACCTAAACCTATCACTGTTACATTGAACTGGGTGAATATGAATGACAGTAACCTAAACCTATCACTGTTACATTGAACTGGGTGAATATGAATGACAGTAACCTAAACCTATCACTGTTACATTGAACAGGGTGAATATGAATGACAGTAACCTAAACCTATCACTATTACATTGACCTGGGTGTATATGAATGACAGTAACCTAAACCTATCACTGTTACATTGAACTGGGTGAATATGAATGACAGTAACCTAAACCTATCACTGTTACATTGAACAGGGTGAATATGAATGACAGTAACCTAAACCTATCACTGTTACATTGAACTGGGTGAATATGAATGACAGTAACCTAAACCTATCACTGTTACATTGACCTGGGTGTATATGAATGACAGTAACCTAAACCTATCACTGTTACATTGAACAGGGTGAATATGAATGACAGTAACCTAAACCTATCACTGTTACATTGAACTGGGTGAATATGAATGACAGTAACCTAAACCTATCACTGTTACATTGACCTGGGTGTATATGAATGACAGTAACCTAAACCTATCACTGTTACATTGAACTGGGTGAATATGAATGACAGTAACCTAAACCTATCACTGTTACATTGAACTGGGTGAATATGAATGACAGTAACATAAACCTATCACTGTTACATTGAACTGGGTGAATATGAATGACAGTAACCTAAACCTATCACTATTACATTGACCTGGGTGTATATGAATGACAGTAACCTAAACCTATCACTGTTACATTGAACTGGGTGAATATGAATGACAGTAACCTAAACCTATCACTGTTACATTGAACTGGGTGAATATGAATGACAGTAACATAAACCTATCACTGTTACATTGAACTGGGTGAATATGAATGACAGTAACCTAAACCTATCACTGTTACATTGAACTGGGTGAATATGAATGGCAGTAACCTAAACCTATCACTGTTACATTGAACTGGGTGAATATGAATGACAGTAACCTAAACCTATCACTGTTACATTGAACTGGGTGAATATGAATGACAGTAACCTAAACCTATCACTGTTACATTGAACAGGGTGAATATGAATGACAGTAACCTAAACCTATCACTGTTACATTGAACTGGGTGTAAATGAATGACAGTAACCTAAACCTATCACTGTTACATTGAACTGGGTGAATATGAATGACAGTAACCTAAACCTATCACTGTTACATTGAACTGGGTGAATATGAATGACAGTAACCTAAACCTATCACTGTTACATTGAACTGGGTGAATATGAATGACAGTAACATAAACCTATCACTGTTACATTGAACTGGGTGAATATGAATGACAGTAACCTAAACCTATCACTGTTACATTGAACTGGGTGAATATGAATGACAGTCATCCAACATGCTGTAATAGAAATAAGGACAGGCTCATAAGATTTTTTTTTTGTCCTCTCTGATCTTAAACGGCACCGACCGCCGCTGTGTTCCGGCAATCTACAGTCACCAAGTGGACCTACCATGTTGTTCAATATGTACCATGCTCCCAGTGCTCGTTCGGAGTGTGCCCTTCTGCCTTGCTGTCACATGTCCATTAGTTAGGTGAGAATGTATCTCATCCTGATACAACCTCACCTGTTAGGTAACTCAAGGTGAGGCTGTATCTGATCCTGGTACAACACCACCTGTTAGGTAACTCAAGGTGAGGCTGTATCTGATCCTGATACAACACCACCTGTTAGGTAACTCAAGGTGAGGCTGAATCTGATCCTGGTAAAACCTCACCTGTTAGGTAACTCAAGGTGAGGCTGTATCTGATCCTGATAAAACCCCACCTGTTAGGTAACTCAAGGTGAGGCTGTATCTGATCCTGGTAAAACCCCACCTGTTAGGTAACTCAAGGTGAGGCTGTATCTGATCCTGTTAGGTAACTCAAGGTGAGGCTGTATCTGATCCTGGTAGAACCCACCTGTTAGGTAACTCAAGGTGAGGCTGTATCTGATCCTGATACAACCACACCTGTTAGGTAACTCATGGTGAGGCTGTATCTGATCCTGGTACAACACCACCTGTTAGGTAACTCAAGGTGAGGCTGTATCTGATCCTGGTACAACCACACCTGTTAGGTAACTCAAGGTGAGGCTGTATCTGATCCTGGTAAAACCCCACCTGTTAGGTAACTCAAGGTGAGGCTGTATCTGATCCTGGTACAACCACACCTGTTAGGTAACTCAAGGTGAGGCTGTATCTGATCCTGGTAGAACCCACCTGTTAGGTAACTCAAGGTGAGGCTGTATCTGATCCTGATACAACTCCACCTGTTAGGTAACTCAAGGTGAGGCTGTATCTGATCCTGGTAAAACCCCACCTGTTAGGTAACTCAAGGTGAGGCTGTATCTGATCCTGATAGAACCACACCTGTTAGGTAACTCAAGGTGAGGCTGTATCTGATCCTGGTACAACCCCACCTGTTAGGTAACTCAAGGTGAGGCTGTATCTGATCCTGTTAGGTAACTCAAGGTGAGGCTGTATCTGATCCTGTTAGGTAACTCAAGGTGAGGCTGTATCTGATCCTGTTAGGTAACTCAATGTGAGGCTGTATCTGATCCTGTTAGGTAACTCAAGGTGAGGCTGTATCTGATCCTGTTAGGTAACTCAAGGTGAGGCTGTATCTGATCCTGTTAGGTAACTCAAGGTGAGGCTGTATCTGATCCTGTTAGGTAACTCAAGGTGAGGCTGTATCTGATCCTGTTAGGTAACTCAAGGTGAGGCTGTATCTGATCCTGTTAGGTAACTCAAGGTGAGGCTGTATCTGATCCTGATACAACCCCACCTGTTAGGTAACTCAAGGTGAGGCTGTATCTGATCCTGATACAACAACACCTGTTAGGTAACTCAAGGTGAGGCTGTATCTGATCCTGGTAAAACCCCACCTGTTAGGTAACTCAAGGTGAGGCTGTATCTGATCCTGGTAAAACCCCACCTGTTAGGTAACTCAAGGTGAGGCTGTATCTGATCCTGGTAGAACCACACCTGTTAGGTAACTCAAGGTGAGGCTGTATCTGATCCTGGTACAACCACACCTGTTAGGTAACTCAAGGTGAGGCTGTATCTGATCCTGGTAGAACCCACCTGTTAGGTAACTCAAGGTGAGGCTGTATCTGATCCTGATACAACTCCACCTGTTAGGTAACTCAAGGTGAGGCTGTATCTGATCCTGGTAAAACCCCACCTGTTAGGTAACTCAAGGTGAGGCTGTATCTGATCCTGATAGAACCACACCTGTTAGGTAACTCAAGGTGAGGCTGTATCTGATCCTGGTACAACCCCACCTGTTAGGTAACTCAAGGTGAGGCTGTATCTGATCCTGTTAGGTAACTCAAGGTGAGGCTGTATCTGATCCTGTTAGGTAACTCAAGGTGAGGCTGTATCTGATCCTGTTAGGTAACTCAATGTGAGGCTGTATCTGATCCTGTTAGGTAACTCAAGGTGAGGCTGTATCTGATCCTGTTAGGTAACTCAAGGTGAGGCTGTATCTGATCCTGTTAGGTAACTCAAGGTGAGGCTGTATCTGATCCTGTTAGGTAACTCAAGGTGAGGCTGTATCTGATCCTGTTAGGTAACTCAAGGTGAGGCTGTATCTGATCCTGTTAGGTAACTCAAGGTGAGGCTGTATCTGATCCTGATACAACCCCACCTGTTAGGTAACTCAAGGTGAGGCTGTATCTGATCCTGATACAACAACACCTGTTAGGTAACTCAAGGTGAGGCTGTATCTGATCCTGGTAAAACCCCACCTGTTAGGTAACTCAAGGTGAGGCTGTATCTGATCCTGGTAAAACCCCACCTGTTAGGTAACTCAAGGTGAGGCTGTATCTGATCCTGGTAGAACCACACCTGTTAGGTAACTCAAGGTGAGGCTGTATCTGATCCTGGTACAACCACACCTGTTAGGTAACTCAAGGTGAGGCTGTATCTGATCCTGTTAGGTAACTCAAGGTGAGGCTGTATCTGATCCTGTTAGGTAACTCAAGGTGAGGCTGTATCTGATCCTGTTAGGTAACTCAAGGTGAGGCTGTATCTGATCCTGATACAACCACACCTGTTAGGTAACTCAAGGTGAGGCTGTATCTGATCCTGGTAGGTAACTCAAGGTGAGGCTGTATCTGATCCTGATACAACCACACCTGTTAGGTAACTCAAGGTGAGGCTGTATCTGATCCTGTTAGGTAACTCAAGGTGAGGCTGTATCTGATCCTGATACAACCACACCTGTTAGGTAACTCAAGGTGAGGCTGTATCTGATCCTGGTAGAACCACACCTGTTAGCTAACTCAAGGTGAGGCTGTATCTGATCCTGATACAACCACACCTGTTAGGTAACTCAAGGTGAGGCTGTATCTGATCCTGATACAACACCACCTGTTAGGTAACTCAAGGTGAGGCTGTATCTGATCCTGTTAGGTAACTCAAGGTGAGGCTGTATCTGATCCTGTTAGGTAACTCAAGGTGAGGCTGTATCTGATCCTGTTAGGTAACTCAAGGTGAGGCTGTATCTGATCCTGTTAGGTAACTCAAGGTGAGGCTGTATCTGATCCTGTTAGGTAACTCAAGGTGAGGCTGTATCTGATCCTGATACAACCACACCTGTTAGGTAACTCAAGGTGAGGCTGTATCTGATCCTGGTAGGTAACTCAAGGTGAGGCTGTATCTGATCCTGATACAACCACACCTGTTAGGTAACTCAAGGTGAGGCTGTATCTGATCCTGTTAGGTAACTCAAGGTGAGGCTGTATCTGATCCTGATACAACCACACCTGTTAGGTAACTCAAGGTGAGGCTGTATCTGATCCTGGTAGAACCACACCTGTTAGGTAACTCAAGGTGAGGCTGTATCTGATCCTGATACAACCACACCTGTTAGGTAACTCAAGGTGAGGCTGTATCTGATCCTGATACAACTCCACCTGTTAGGTAACTCAAGGTGAGGCAATACACACGCACTATATACACACTCACTAGACTATATACACACTATATACACACTATATACACACTCACTAGACTATATACACACTATATACACACTCACTAGACTATATACACACTATATACACACTATATACACACTCACTAGACTATATACACACTATATACACACTCACTAGACTATATACACACTATATACACACTATATACACACTCACTAGACTATATACACACTATATACACACTCACTAGACTATATACACACTATATACACACTATATACACACTCACTAGACTATATACACACTATATACACACTATATACACACTCACTAGACTATATACACACTATATACACACTATATACACACTCACTAGACTATATACACACTATATACACACACACTAGACTATATACACACTATATACACACTCACTAGACTATATACACACTATATACACACTATATACACACTCACTAGACTATATACACACTATATACACACTATATACACACTCACTAGACTATATACACACTATATACACACTATATACACACTCACTAGACTATATACACACTATATACACACTATATACACACTCACTAGACTATATACACACTATATACACACTATATACACACTCACTAGACTATATACACACTATATACACACTATATACACACTCCCTAGACTATATACACACTATATACACACTCCCTAGACTATATACACACTATATACACACTCCCTAGACTATATACACACTATATACACACTCCCTAGACTATATACACACTATATACACACTATATACACACTCACTAGACTATATATACACAATATACACACTCACTAGACTATATACACACTATATACAAACTCACTAGACTATATACACACTATATACACACTATATACACACTCACTAGACTATATACACACTATATACACACTCACTAGACTATATACACACTATATACACACTATATACACACTCACTAGACTATATACACACTAAATACACACTATATACACACTCACTAGACTATATACACACTATATACACACTATATACACACTCACTAGACAATATACACACTATATACACACTATATACACACTCACTAGACTATATACACACTATATACACACTATATATACACTATATACACAATATATACACACTCACTAGACTATATACACACTATATACACACTCACTAGACGATATATACACACTATATACACACTCACTAGACTATATACACACTATATACACACTCACTAGACTATATACACACTATATACACACTCACTAGACTATATATACACACTATATACACACTCACTAGACGATATATACACACTATATACACAATATATACACACAATATACACACTCACTAGACGATATATACACAATATTTACACACTCACTAGACTATATATACACTATATACACACACTCACTAGACTATATATACACTATATACACACTCACTAGACGATATATACACACTATATACACACTCACTAGATGATATATACACAATATATACACACTATATACACACTCAATAGACTATATACACACTATATACACACTATATACACACTCACTAGACTATATACACACTATATACACACTATATACACACTCACTAGACTATATACACACTATATACACACTCACTAGACTATATACACACTATATACACACTCACTAGACTATATACACACTATATACACAATATATACACACAATATACACACTCACTAGACGATATATACACAATATTTACACACTCACTAGACTATATATACACTATATACACACACTCACTAGACTATATATACACTATATACACACTCACTAGACGATATATACACACTATATACACACTCACTAGATGATATATACACAATATATACACACTATATACACACTCAATAGACTATATACACACTATATACACACTATATACACACTCACTAGACTATATACACACTATATACACACTATATACACACTCACTAGACTATATACACACTATATACACACTCACTAGACTATATACACACTATATACACACTATATACACACTCACTAGACTATATACACACTATATACACACTCACTAGACTATATACACACTATATACACACTATATACACACTCACTAGACTATATATACACTACATACACACTATATACACACTCACTAGACTATATATGCACAATATATACACACTCACTAGACTATATATACACTATATACACACTATATACACACTCACTAGACTCTATACACACTATATACACACTATATACACACTCACTAGACTATATACACACTATATACACACTCACTAGACTATATACACACTATATACACACTATATACACACTCACTAGACTATATACACACTATATACACACTATATACACACTCACTAGACTATATACACACTATATATACACTATATACACACTCACTAGACTATATACACACTATATACACACTCACTAGACTATATACACACTATATACACACTATATACACAATCACTAGACTATACACACACTATATACACACTCACTAGACTATATACACACTATATACACACTCACTAGAATATATATGCACAATATATACACACTATATACACACTCACTAGGCTATATATATACACTATATACACACTATACACACACTCACTAGGCTATATATACACACTATATACACACTCACTAGACTGTATATACACACTCACTAGACGATATATACACACTATATACACACTCACTAGACAATATATATACACTATATACACACTCACTAGACTATATATACACTATATAAACACACTCACTAGACTATATATACACTATATACACACTCACTAGACGAAATATACACACTATATACACAATATATACACACAATATACACACTCACTAGACGATATATACACAATATATACACACTCACTAGACTATATATACACACTATATACACACTCACTAGACTATATATACACTATATACACACACTCACTAGACTATATATACACTATATACACACTCACTAGATGATATATACACACTATATACACACTCACTAGATGATATATACACAATATATACACACTATATACACACTCACTAGACGATATATACACAATATATACACACTGTCTACACACTCACTAGGCTATATATACACACTATATACACACTGTATACACACTATATACACACTCACTAGACGATATATACACACTATATACACACTGTATACACACTATATACACACTCACTAGACGATATATACACACTATATACACACTCACTAGATGATATATACACAATATATATACACTATATACACACTCACTAGACGATATATACACAATATATACACACTGTCTACACACTCACTAGGCTATATATACACACTATATACACACTGTATACACACTATATACACACTCACTAGACGATATATACACACTATATACACACTCACTAGATGATATATACACAATATATATACACTATATACACACTCACTAGACTATATACACACTATATACACACTCACTAGACTATATATACACTATATACACACTCACTAGACTATATATACACTATATACACCCACTCACTAGACTATATATACACTATATACACACTATATACACACGATATACACACTCACTAGACGATATATACACAATATATACACACTGTCTACACACTCACTAGGCTATATATACACACTATATACACACTCACTAGACGATATATACACTATATACACACTCACTAGACGATATATACACACTATATACACACTCACTAGACTATATATACACACTATATACACACTCACTAGACTATATATACACACTATATACACACTCACTAGACGATATATACACTATATACACACTCACTAGACGATATATACACACTATATACACACTCACTAGACTATATATACACACTATATACACACACTCACTAGACTATATATACACTATATACACACTCACTAGACGATATATATGTACACTATATACACACTCACTAGACTATATACACAATATATACACAATATATACACACGATATACACACTCACTAGACGATATATACACAATATATACACACTCACTAGACGATTTATACACACTATATACACACTCAATAGACTATATATACACACTATATACACACTCACTAGACGATATATACACAATATATACAGAAAATATAAAGGAAAGAAAGAGAATGAAAGAAAGAATGAAAGAGAAAGAAAGAAATATAGAGAGTTCGAACAGAAGAAAGAAAGAATGAATGAAAGAAAGAAAGAAATAAGTAAAAGAAAGAAAGAATGAGAGAAAGAAGAAAGATAACAAAAAAGAGAGAGAGAAAGAAAGAGAACAAAAGAAAGAAACAGAGAAAGAAAGAAATATAGAAAGAGACAGAGTAGATATTCAGATTCGGATTGTTTAGAAAGAGAGAGAGGATAGAAGCAGAAAGAGAAAGAGCGAGAGAGGAGAGAAAGGGAGTGAGAAACAGATAATAGAAACAGATTTCTCTCTGCATGGAGGCAGTTTACTACTAAACCCCCCTATATGTCTTCCATCAGAAGACCATGAGCTGTTAAATAGTACGGAATATACCACACAGACACAGACACAGTGTTTAATAGCAGGAAATATAACCTCTTCATTTGTCACAGGCCATAATCACATTGTTACTCACCTTTAATGGCAGGGTGTAAAACCTGTGCTGTGAAATCACATTGCTGTCTGTCAGACTGGTGTGTTTGTGCGTGTGTGTGTGTGTCCGTGCTTGCTGCAGGGAGTGAGTCTCTGAACATTTCACCCCCTCAGAGATATCACATTTCCGTGTTAAAAGGTCCAGAAAGCCTGTCGCTAATATGAAAACTGCAACAGAAAATAGTCTAATGTGTAAAGTGTGCGGATGATGAAGGGAGACAAGTCATAAGGTCGAAGTAGGGGAGATGGAGGATGCATAATGAGTTGGTAAAAAAAACAATAGGACACATTTTACACACACCCCCACACACATACCCAAAACTCTTCACTGTATTTACTGTACATTAACTAAGGAAGGGAAACCACTCATAACCTACCCTTTAATCTGTATTCACTGTACATTAACTAAGGAAGGGAAACCACTCATAACCTACCCTTTAATCTGTATTCACTGTACATTAACTAAGGAAGGGAAACCACTCATAACCTACCCTTTAATCTGTATTCACTGTACATTAACTAAGGAAGGGAAACCACTCATAACCTACCCTTTAATCTGTATTCACTGTACATTAACTAAGGAAGGGAAACCACTCATAACCTACCCTTTAATCTGTATTCACTGTACATTAACTAAGGAAGGGAAACCACTCATAACCTACCCTTTAATCTGTATTCACTGTACATTAACTAAGGAAGGGAAACCACTCATAACCTACCCTTTAATCTGTATTCACTGTACATTAACTAAGGAAGGGAAACCACTCATAACCTACCCTTTAATCTGTATTCACTGTACATTAACTAAGGAAGGGAAACCACTCATAACCTACCCTTTAATCAACAGTTTTTACAGGAGAGAGAGAAAATAGAGGGGGAGAGAAATAAAGAGGGGAAGAGAGAGAGAGAGAAAGAGTGGGGTGAGAGAGAAAGAAAAAGGAGGGAGAGAGAGAAAGAAAGAGGGGGGAGAGAGAGAAAGAGAGGGAGAGAAAGAAAGAGTGAAGAGAGAGGAAGAAAGAGGGGAGAGAGAGAGAAAGAGGGGAGGAGAGAGAGAGAGAGAGAAAGAGTGGGGCGGGAGAGAAAGAAAGAGTGGGGTGAGAGAGAAAGAAAAAGGAGGGAGAGAGAGAAAGAAAGAGTGGGGAGAGAGAGAAAGAAAGAGGGGGGAGAGAGAGAAAGAGAGGGAGGAGAGAAAGAAAGAGTGAAGAGAGAGAAAGAAAGAGGGGAGACAGAGAGAGAAAGAGGAGGGGAGAGAGAGAAAGAGAGAGGAGGGGAGAGAAAGAAAGAAAGAGGGAGGAGAGAGAGAAAGAAAGAAAGATGGGGGAGAGAAAGAAAGACGGGTTATTAAATCAAATCACATTTTATTTATCACATACACATGGTTAGCAGATGTTAATGCGAGTGTAGTGAAATGCTTGTTCTTTAGTTCCGACAGTGCAGTAATATCTAACAAGTAATCTAACAACTCCCCAACAACTACCTAATACACACAAATCTGAAGGGGTGAATGAGAAAATGTACTTATATATCTATGGATGAGGGATGGCCAAGCGTCATAGGCAAGGTGCAATAGATGGTATAAAATACAGTATATACATGTGATATGAGTAATGTAAGATATGTAAACATTATTTAAAGTGGCATTATTTAAAGTTGCATTGTTTAAAGTGACTAGTGATCCATTTATTAAAGTGGCCAGTGATATGAGTCTCTATGTAGGCAGCAGCCTCTCTGAGTTAGTGGTGGCTGTTTAGCAGTCTGATGATAGCCTTGAGATAGAAGCTGTTTTTCAGTCTCTCGGTCCCAGCTTTGATGCACCTGTACTGACCTCGCCTTCTGGATGTTCTGGATGGTAGCGGTGTGAACAAGCAGTGGCTCGGGTGGTTGTTGTCCTTGATGATCGGGTGCTGGAGGTGTCCTGGAGGGCAGGTAGTTTGTCCCCGGTGATGTGTTGTGCAGACTGCACCAGCCTCTGGAGAGCCTTGCGGTTGAGGGCGGGGCAGTTGTCGTACCAGGCTGTGAAACAGCCCGACAGGATGCTCTCAATTGTGGATATGTATAATTTTGTCAAGGTTCTAGGTGACAAGCCACATTTCTTCTGCTTCCTGAGGTTGAAGATGTGTTGTTGCACCTTCTTCACAACACTGTCTGTGTGGGTGGACCATTTATTTTGTCTGTGATGTGTACGCCGAGGAACTTAAAACATTCCACCTTCTCCACCACTGTCTCGTCGATGTGGATGGGGGGGTGCTCCCTCCGCTGTTTCCTGAAGTCCACGATCATCTCCTTTGTTTTGTTGACGTTGAGTGAGACACACTCCGAGTGCCCTCACCTCCTCCCTGTAGGCCGTCTCGTCGTTGTTGGTAATCAAGCCTACCGCTGTAGTGTCGTCTGCAAACTTGATGATTGAGTTGGAGGCGTGCATGGCCACGCAGTAGTGGGTGAACAGGGAGTACAGGAGGGGGCTGAGCACACACCCTTGTGGGGCCCCAGTGTTGAGGATCAGCGGGGTGGAGATGTTGTTACCTACCCTCACCACCTGGGGGCGGCCCATCAGGAAGTCCAGGACCCAGTTGCACAGGGCGGGGTTGAGACCCAGGGCCTCCAGCTTGATGATGAGCTTGGAGGGTACTGTCGTCGCTTTGTCATCATTAAACTGAAGATTAATCTTTATCAAAAATTCTCTGTAATTATTATTATTACGCGATTAAACTGATTAATCATGTTACTGTAATTAACTAAGAGGGGCACCAAGGAAAATAATACAGATTACAAAGTTATAATTTTCGTAATATAACTTTCAGATATTTTTATATCTGATCACTTAGTCTTCTGATTAATGTATTATTCTTTACCTCACGTTAGTCTCCTTCCAAACGTCGTAAATTGTTGGTTATCTGCACGAACCCAGTCTTCACTATGAGTCATCCATACATCAATTAACTTAAAATCATTTATTTACTAACTAAGTAGTCACAGACATGCATAACAAACAGTAGATATGGTTACAAAGAAATGATAGGGGAATGTGCCCTAGTGGGCTAAACCGGCATGGCGGCTTGTTAGACAGAGGGATTGAAAGATAAGAGACACTACAAAGTTGATAATTATAACAATTGAAATGCTAATTCTTTGCACGTGAACGCTCACTCATTTGGGAATAATTGCAATCAATATATATATTTACGCTCAGTGTGTCGTCGGGATTTCTGTTGAAAAGGTTGTTTCTGTTGGGGAGTTTGTCTGCCCTCTCTCTCTCTATCTGTCGTGGTTAGAATGGATAGTTCAGAGTGACATTCATACTGTCTGGCCATGAGGCAGGATTCTCTTCCAGGAATTTACGACCTGAGGTCCCACGAGCCTGGGTGTAGGAGAGACGGAGAGAGGGGGATGGTGCAGAAGGAGGGTGTATAGTGCTCGCTGTACTCAAAGAGGGCGTCATGACAGTACTATGGTGTTGAATGCTGAGCTGTAGTCGATGAACAGCATTCTTACATAGGTATTCCTCTGCAGTAGGTTAGGTTAGATCTGCCATAGGTTAAGTTAGATCTGCCGTAGGTTAGGTTAGATCTGCCATAGGTTAGATTAGATCTGCCGTAGGTTAGGTTAGACCTGCAAAAGGTTAGGTTAGACCTGCAGAAGGTTAGGTTAGATTAGATCTGCCGTAGGTTAGGTCGATGAAGAGCATTCTTACATAGGTGTCCAGATGGGATGTGCAGTGTGATGGAGATTGCATCGTCTGTGGACCTGTTGGGCGGTATGCAAACTGAACTGGGTCTAGGGTGGCAGGTAAGGTGGAGGTGATATGATCCTTGACTAGTCTCTCAAAGTACTTCATGATGACAGAAGGGAGTGCTACAGGGCGGAAGTCATTTTAAGTTCAGTTATCTTTGTCTTCTTGGGTACAGGACCAATGGTGGCCATCTTGAAGAACGTGGGGACAGCAGACTGGGATAGGGAGCATTTGCATATGTCCGTAAACACACCAGCCAGCTGGTCTGCACATGCTCTGAGGACGCGGCTAGGGATGCCGTCTTGGTCAGCAGCTTTGTGAGGGTTAACACGTTTAAATATTTTAAATGTTACTGTTTTACTCCCGTCGGCCACGGAGAAGGGGGGGGGGGGGGCAGTCCCTTGTTAGCAGGTCGCGACTGTGACACTGTATTATGCTCAAAGCGGGCAAAGAAGGTGTTTAGTTTGTCTGGAAGCGTGACGTCGGTGTCCGTGACGTGGCTGGTTTTCTTTTTGTAGTCCGTGATTTCTTGTAGACCCTGCCATCTACGTCTCGTGTCTGAGCCATTGAATTGCGACTCTACTTTATTCCTTTTGTCCACTTTCCGCGAATTCCGCCATCCATCCACGGTTTCTGGTTAGGGAAGGTTTTAATAATCACAGTGGGAACAACATCTCCTATACACTTCCTTATAAACTCACTCACCGAGTCAGCGTTAAGGTCGATGTTGTTCTCTGAGGCTGCCCGGAACATTTCCCAGTCCGCGTGATCAAAACAATCTTGAAGCGTGGATTCCGATTGGTCAGACCAGCGTTGAATGATTCTAGTCACTGGTACATCCTGTTTGAGTTTCTGCCTATAGGACGGTAGGAGCAAGATGGCGTCGTGGTCGGATTTGCCGGAGGGAGGGCGGGGGAGGGGCTTGTATGCATCGCGGAAGTTAGAGTAGCAGTGTTTATCTCTGTCGGCACGATGCCTGAACCCGACTCGTATCCCGAGAGCCATGTTTCCATGAAACAGAGAATGTTACAATCTCTGTTGTCTCTCTGGAAGGCAACCCTTGCTCTGATTTTGTCTACCTTGTTGTCAAGAGACTGGATTTTGGTGAGTAGTATACTCTGGAGCGGTGGGCGGTGTGCACGTCTACAGAGCCTGAACAGGAGGCCGCTCCGTCTGCGGCACCATTGTTTTGGGTCGGCTTCTGGGATTAGATGGGGAGAGAGAGAGAAAGGGGGGAGAGAGAGACAAAGAAGGGGAGGGAGAGAGAAAGAAGGGGGGAGAGAGAGTAAGAAAGAGGGGGAGGGAGAGAGATAGAAGGGGGGAGAGAAAGAAAGAGGGGGAGGGAGAGAGAGAAAGAGGGGGAGAGAGAGAGAACGAGGGGGAGGGAGAGAGAGAGAAGGGGGGGGGAGAGAAAGAAAGAGGGGGGAGGGAGAGAGAGAGAGAAAGATTAGGGAGGCCCAGTGCTCTGTCCTCTCAGTACTCCTCTGAGAGACCATGGAGTAGAAACAGAGATGGAGATGGATGGACGGAGGGAGGGACAAGAGAGGAAAGAAGAGTTCTAGTCTGTCCTCTCAGTACTCCTCTCTCAGCCCTGTGGCGTAGGGTCACCTCAGAGACTGAAATACCCACAATCCCCGGCCACTCGCCGGGATCACACGGACAAGGGGAGAGGACGAGAGAAGTGACAGTGTGTCTGTGTCAGAGAGGGCGAGTAGAGTTAATGAAGGGAAGGTCCCTGAGGGGCCTCTGGGGCCCATCTGGCAGGCACACACACACACACACACACACACACACACACACACACACACACACACACACACACACATACACACACAAACACATAACTGCCGTCTCTCATTTGGTAATTAGTAACATGGATTAGCCCAGAGCGAACACATTGATTGGACTGAAAATGTCTCTCTCTCTCTCTCTCTCTCTCTCTCTCTCTTTCTCTCGCTCTCTCTCTTTCTTTCTCTCTCTTTCTCTCTCTCTCTCTCCCTCTCTTTCTTTCTCTCTCTCCCTCTCTTTCTTTCTCTCTCTCCCTCTCTTTCTTTCTCTCTCTCCCTCTCCCTCTCTCGCTCTCCCTCTCTTTCTCTGTAATGTTGACACTCATTGACAACTATACACCACAGACAAAAAAAATCCACAGATAATTAAATCTCAACCTATTTGACAGTAAACATTTTCTAAATGAGAGAACACAAGGCTGTGTATGTGTGTGTGTGTGTGTGTGTGTGTGTGTGTGTGTGTGTGTGTGTGTGTGTGTGTGTGTGTGTGTGTGTGTGTGTGTGTGTGTGTGTGTGTGTGTGTGTTTGTGTGTGTCTATGTGTGCGGGCGCGTGTGTGTCCATCCTATATACAGTAGGTCAACATTTATTCAGTGCTATGATGTACTAGATGTTATTTTCTATTACGGTCAGGCTGTCTGTTTAAAGTCATCACTGATTAAGTGGCTAAATACTAATTTTAGTTTCAAGTTTTAATGTTTTTTTATGAATACTCCCAAGGGATCCTGAGTGGTGCAGCGGTCTAAGGCACTGCATCTCAGTGCAAGAGGTGTCACTACAGCCCCCTGGTTTGAATCCAGGCTGTATCACATCTGGCTGTGATTGGAAGTCCCATAGGGCAGCACACAATTGGCTGGGGTAGGCCATCATTGTAAATAAGAATTTGTTCTTAACTAACTTGCCCTTTTAAATAAAATTTAAAAAATACAGATTTCGGTCACAGATACCTTAAAATAAAGGATTAGAAAACCAGTCAGTATCTGGTGTGAACACGCTGTTGTACACGTCGATCCAGAGCATCCCAAACATGCTCAACAGGTGACATGTCTGGTGAGTATGCAGGCCATGGAAGAACTGGGCCATTTTCAGGTTCCAGGAAATTGTGTACAGATTGCGATTTGGGGCTGTGCGTTATCATGCTGAAACATGAGGTGATGGTGGCGGATGAACGGCACGACAACGGACCTCAGGATCTCATCACGGTATCTCTGTACATTCAAATTGCCATCGACAAAATACACTTGTGTTCATTGTCCGTAGTTTACCATAACCACCACTATGGAGCAGTCTGTTCACAACACTGACATCAGCAAACCGCTGGTACAGTTGAAACCAGGATTCCTCCGTGAAGAAGAGCTTCTCCAGCCTGTCAGTGGCCATCGAAGGTGAGCATTTTGTCCGCTGAAGTCGGTTGTCATGGTTACTACATGATTCCATATGTGTGATGTCATAGTTTTGATGTTTTCACTATTATTCTACAATGCAGAAAATAGTAAAAAAAAGAAAGAAAGAAAAAACCCTTGAATGAAACTTTTGACTGGTTGTCACGTTCTTCTCTTGACTGGTTGTCAAGTTTCTTTTTTATGTCTCTATTTTGGTTTGGTCAGGGCGTGAGTTGGGGTGGGCATTCTATGTTTTGTTCTAGGAATTGTATTTCTGTGTTTGGCCATGTGTGGTTCTCAATCAGAGGCAGCTGTCAATCGTTGTCTCTGATTGAGAACCATACTTAGGTAGCCTGTTTTCCCACTTTGAGTTGTGGGTGATTATTTTCTGTTTAGTGTGTCGTCACCTTACAGAACTGTTCATTTGTCGTGTTGGTGTTTTGTTAGAGTGTTCATATTTATTAAAATATCGTATTATGAATACTTACTGCACCTTGGTCCTCTTCTCCTTCTCCCGACGACGTTCGTTACACTGGTACTGTACATATACACGCAGACACACACTTCCTCTGTGGTGTCTCCCTCGTCGCGCATCATCCTAGCCTGCTCCATCATAACCATGTCCTCCTCCTCCTCCTCCTCCTCCTCCTCCTCCTCCAGTTCTCCTCTGCCACGCTGTTGTCTCCCTACCACATTCAGTGCCCTCGGAAAGCATTCAGAAATATTCAAGATTTTTGCTAGATTACTGCCTTATTTAAAAATGTATACACAATAATACATAATGACAAAGCAAAACCAGGTTTTTTTTTTTTTGTTGTTGCAAATTTAAAGAAAATTAAACTGAAATATCACATTATCGTAAGTATTCAGACCCTTTACTCAGTACTTTGTTGAAGCCCCTTTGGCAGCGAATACAGCCTTGAGTCTTCTTGGGTATGACGCTACAAACTTGGCACTCCTGTATTTGGGGAGTTTCTCCCATTCTTCTCTGCAGATCCTCTCAAGCTCTGTCAGGTTGGATGGGGAGCATCGCTGCACAGCTATTTTCAGGTTTCTCCAGAGATGTTCGATCGGATTCAAATCTAGGCTCTGGCTGGGCCACTCAAGGACATTGAGACTTGTCCCGAAGCCACTCCTGCGTTGTCTTGGCTGTGTGCTTAGGGTCGTTGTCCTGTTGGAAGGTGAACCTTCACCCCAGTCTGAGGTCCTGAGCACTCTGGAGCAGCTTTTCATCAAGGATCTCTCTGTACTTTGCTCCGTTCATCTTTCCCTCGATCCTGACTAGTCTCTCAGTCCCTGCCTCTGAAAAACACCCCCACAGCATGATGCTGTCACGTAGTGATGGTGCCAGGTTTCCTCCAGACGTGACGCTTGGAATTCA
>NW_024060265.1:0-26176 GCF_016432855.1 Salvelinus namaycush
GGACCTTATCCTATTGATAAACAGTTTTCTCAGTGTGTTTCAGGACGTTCCGAGTCGCACATCCATCTTGGAACATGACGTGGATGTAGGGAACGCTGCTCCTATACGTCAGCATCCGTACCGGGTTAATGCAAAGAAAAGGGAGGTAATGAAAAGTGAGGTAGCTTATTTATTACAGAATGACATGGCAAAACCCAGTAACAGCTCCTGGAGTTCCCCATGTATTCTTGTTCCTAAGCCTGACAGTACGTCCCGCTTATGCACAGACTATCGTCGTGTAAATGCAGTTACAAAGTCTGATTCTTTTCCTCTACCTCGATTAGATGACTGCATTGATAGAATTGGCTCTGCTTCTTACGTTAGTAAGTTAGATTTGTTAAAAGGTTATTGGCAGGTGCCTCTGACCTCTAGAGCTTCTGACATATCGGCTTTTGTTACGCCTGATAACTTTGTACAATACACTGTGATGCCCTTTGGCATGTGTAATGCACCTGCTACTTTTCAGCGTCTAGTTAACATTGTGTTTGCAGATGTGCCAAATTGTACTGCATACCTTGATGATGTGGTGATCCATTCGTCTACTTGGTCTGATCATCTCTCCACTTTGAAAAGTGTGTTTCAGCGGTTGGAGAATGCTTCTTTAACCCTCAATTTGGCCAAGTGTGAGTTTGGGAAGGCTACGGTGACTTACTTAGGGAAACAAGTGGGACGAGGTCAAGTGCGCCCAGTATCTGGCAAGGTGGAGGCAATTGTTGCTTTTCCTGCTCCCACGACTCGACGCCAGTTGCGCAGATTCCTAGGGATGGTAGGGTACTATCGTACATTCTGTAAGAATTTCTCGACGGTAGTAGCTCCCCTTTCATCTCTGCTTAGTCCCAAGGTACCATTTAGGTGGTCCAAGGACTGTAACCATGCTTTTGAGTCCGCTAAAGCGCTACTTTGTAGTGCCCCAGTGCTTGCCGCCCCCAACTTTGACAAACCTTTTAAGTTGGAGGTTGACGCTAGTATAGTGGGGGTGGGTGCGGTTCTCTTACAGGAAGATGAAGACGGAGTGGATCGGCCCGTCAGTTTCTTTTCCCGTAAGTTCAACTCGTGTCAGTCAAGGTACTCCACAATTGAACAAGAGACGCTAGCTTTATTGCTAGCCTTACAGTTCTTTGAAGTATATGTGGGATCCAGTGCCTTGCCTGTAATGGTCTTCACGGACCATAATCCTTTAGTGTTCTTAAAGCAAATGTACAATCAGAACCGCCGCCTTATGCGGTGGGCTCTGATTGTACAAGGATATAATGTACAGATAGCCTATGTGAAGGGATCAATGAATGTGGTTGCTGACGCTCTATCACGGGTTTACTAACTGGGGAAGCGTTGGGTTTTGTTATTACAAACTGTATGTTTGCAATTTTTGTGGTGGGCGTGTTACGTTCCCCAGTTTCTGTGTTCTGTTTTGTATTTGAGTGTGTGTGTTTCAGGAGATGGCTTCCTGAAATACTCCCCAACCAGCTGATTGGTCGACCCCAGGCTAATTGGTGATTGGAGCTGACCCCGCCCCCTCGTCAAGAAGCAGCTGACTAATTAACATTGCCACCTGAAGATATAAAAACCAGTGTTCTGTTCAGTAGAGAGGAGATTGGAGAGAGAGGAGAGGAGATGAGATAAGGAGTAGAGATTTGGAGATTGAGAGAGAGAAAAATTAGATTGTGATATAGTGTTGGTTGTGTATCAGAAAGTGTGGTATGTACTGTTGTTGTTGGTAGCAGTTTTGCTATGTCCTGTGTTTGTGAGTGTTTGTGAAATCGTTAATAATTACTCTGTTTCATTTGTTCCCAGGGGGGAAGGAGAAGGCACTTTGGGAGTGCTTAGGCAAGAGGCCCGCGGGCATACATATACCCGTAGTATATTTACTGTCTAGGCACACTAGGTAAGACCTGGGCGGACCACCCCCTGTATTTTGGTTAGGGCACCAGGTGGTGCTAAGTTAGGTAAGTTAAGTGGGTAGGCAGGTTAGATAGGAGAGGGGGAACTTTGATATTTACTTTCTTTGCTTTGGTTCCGTCCAGCCCCTTTTCCCCATATTACCGTGTAAGAAAATAAATCCTAGTAAACGGTAAATTCTGCCTTTGTCGTCCTTTCTCGCACCTGCAGTCCATACCTCTTGCACTTCACAGAGAGTTGAGTTGTAGCAGGGAGTTGCGTTCCCTCTTCTCAGAGGCGTGCGTAACACTCTCCATCCTCCTTGGTGAGAGACGTTGACTCCCCCAGAACAGGAGCTGGTCTCATTAACCAGTCTGACTGAACCGTTGACTGGTGGCTGGTCCATCTGAGCCTAGAGATCTGAGGAGGAACAAACACGCAGGTCTCAGTCCCGGATGAAAGGGGAAGAGAATAATAGATCCAGTATACTTCACTATACCGGCATAGAATATAGGACAGGTTTCACATTTGTTGGGCCTTATTGTATAACACAGCCTTTCATGGACTAACACAGGTATATCAGCATGACAGAATCCTACATGTATTAACACAGGTATATGCACTACATGATCTAAAGTATGTGGACACTTGCTTGTCGAACATCTCATTCCCAAATCATGGGCATTAATATCCACTCTTCTGGGAAGGCTTTCCACTAGATGTTGAAACATTGTTGCGTGGACTTGCTTCCATTCAGACACGAGCATTAGTGAGGTCAGCACTGATGTTGGGTGATTATGCCTGGCTCACAGTCGGCGTTCCAATTCATCCCAAAGGTGTTCGATGGGGTTGTCAGGGCTCTGTGCAGGCTAGTCAAGTTCTTCCACACCGATCTCAAAAAACAATTTTGCTTTGTGCATGGGGGCATTGTCATGCTGAAACAGGAAAGGGCCTTCCCAAACCGTTGCCACAAAGTTGGAAGCACAGAATCGTATAGGATGTCATTGTATGCTGTAGCGTTAAGAATTCTCTTCACTGGAACTAAGGGTCAGAACCAATGAAAAACAGCCTCAGACCATTATTCCTCCTCCACCTAACTTTACAGTTGGCACTATGCATTCAGGCAGGTAGGGTAATCCTGGCATCCGCCAAACCCAGACTCATCCGTCGGACTGCCAGATGGTGAAGCGTAACTCATCACATCAGAGAATGAGTTTCCAGAGTCTGATGGTGGCGAACTATACACCACTCCAGCCGACGCTTGGCATTGCACATGGTGATCTTAGGCTTCTGTGCGGCTGCTCAAAATAGAAACCTATTTCCTGAAGCTCCCGTCGAACAGTTCTTGTGCTGAAGTTGCTTCCAGAGGCAGTTTGGAACTCGGTAGTGACTGTTGCAACCGAGGACAGTCGATTATTACGCGCAATGCGCTTCAGCACTCGGCGATCTCGTTCTGTGAGCTTCTGTGGCCTACCACTTCGTGGCTGAGACATTTCCACTTCACTTCCACTTGACCGGGGCAGCTCTACCAGGGCAGAAATGTGATGAACTGACTTGTTGGAAAGGTGGCATCCTATGATGGTGCCATGTTAAAGGTCACTGAGCTCTTCAGTAAGGCCATTCTACTGCCAATGTTTGTCTATGGAGATTGCATGGCTGTGTGTCTGATTTTATATACCTGTCAGCAACGGGTGTGGCTGAAAGCCAAAACCAGTAATTTGAAAGAAGCCAATGCTCCAAAACCGCCATAAAAAAAGCCAGACTACAGTTTTCAACTGCACATGGGGACAAAGATCATACTTTTTGGAGAAATGTCCTCTGGTCTGATGAAACAAAAATAGAACTGTTTGGCCATAATGACCATCGTTATGTTTGGAGGAAAAAGGGGGAGGCTTGCAAGCAAGAACACCATCCGAAACGTGAAGTACGGGGGTGGCAGCATCATGTTGTGGTGGTGCTTTGCTGCAGTAGGGACTGGTGCACTTTACAAAATAGATGGCATCATGAAAAAGTAAAATGATGTGGATATATTGAAGCAACATCTCAAGACATCAGTCAGGAAGTTAAAGCTTGGTCAGAAATGGGTCTTCCAATCGACAATGACCCCAAGCATACTTCCAAAGTTGTGGCAAAATGGCTTAAGGACAACAAAGTCAAGGTGTTGGAGTGGCCATCACAAAGCCCTGACCTCAATCTCATAGAACATTTGTGGGCAGAACTGAAAAAGCGTGTGCGAGCAAGAAGGCTCACAAACCTGACTCAGTTACACCAGCTCTGTCAGGAGGAATGGGCCAAAATTCACCCAACTTATTGTGGGAAGCTTGTGGAAGCCTACCCGAAACGTTTGACCGAAGTTAAACAATTAAAGGCAATGCTACCAAATACTAATTGAGTGTATGTAAACTTCTGACCCACTGGGAATTTTATAAAATAAATAAAAGCTGAAATAAATCGTTCTCTCTACTATTATTCTGATATTTCACATTCTTAAAATTAAGTGGTGATCCTAACTGACCTAAAACAGGGAATTTTTACTGGATTAAATGTCAGGAATTGTGAAAAACTGAGTTTAAATGTATTTGGCTAAGGTGTATGTAAACTTCCGCCTTCAACTGTATGTGTATATATCTATATTGATTTGTTTGCTCGACTAAAACAATCTTGTTCGACTAACAGCCTAACTACCAAACAATAGACCAGTCAACTAATTGGGGTCAGCCCTACACAGATTATCTAGAAATGAACCAAGACTGGTGAGGGTATCTGCAGGTGTACCTATAGAGTACTGTTGTCACAACTTCCATCGAAGTCGGTCCCTCTCCTTGTTCGGGCGGCGTTCTGCGGTCGAAGTCACCGGTCTTCTAGACATCGCCGCTCCACCTTTCATTTTCCATTTGTTTTGTCTTGTTTTCCTGCACACCTGGTTTACATCCCCTCATTACTCTACGTGTATATTATCCTCTGTTACCCCCCATGTCTGTGTGTGGTATTGTGCTTCAGGCTGGTTTTGCGCCGGGTATTGTTGTAACCCGTGGTTTTGTTATTTGTACCTATGTGTGTAATTTGTGCGCTATCGCTTTTTTTCCTTGGGCCGAAATGTTGTGACGCAGTTGCGTCCGGCTGTTTTCCTCTGTCTGAATAAAGTGCCTGTTCACTCATCTCTGCTCTCCTGCACCTGACCTCCTTCGACCAGTCACACTCTGACAACTGTATGCAGATCTGTCCTTAACCTAGTCTACACGTCAATAATCAAATGAGAAAATCTGTCAATCAGATCTAACCTGGTCAATAAATAATCAGATCAATGCAGAAACAGAGTGCTCCTTTGTCTTTATTTCTGGGATAGTCGCCTGTTGAAGTGTCAGGGGGTAAAGAATGTTTTCTGGTCCCAGGTCTGTTTGTGTTGTCTTTCCAACTCCTATTATGAAATTGTTAAAGTCGTTGGTGAGACAGCACCAACAGATCTGGGACCAAGCTACATCAGACGCTCCTTCTTGTGCATTTCAATGAACCGGAGTCTCAAATGACAAACACTGTTAATGCAGTTCGCTATGATCTCAATCCTTTATTTCAATCCTGTGTGTGTGTGTGTGTTTCTTTATTTGTTTGTGCTTGTGTTGTGCACACACTTATATAGTATGTTAGACTCTATATTTTTGTCAATTACAATTTGTATATTTTTTATATTTTCACATTTAATTGATAGCGTTTGACACACTTGATGTTTTCTGCACAGAAAGCTGATGTGGGATCAGTCTAAAACAGAGGATTGTTGTGTTTTCCAGAATCACCTCACATTTTCAAGCCTTCATCACTAATCCAAACAGAGAAACAAACACCAATAGGATCAAAAAAGGCATTCACATCACATGCTGTGAGGCCATTTTGGGGCAGGAAATAAGGCTTTTAATCTCCAAATGGGTTGAGAATTTAAGCAGTTAAACCAGAACATTAACACAATTGCATTTGTCCAGAGTGAGTGTGTAATTCCTTGCTTCCCTGCTTCCTACAGACCACTTCACACCAATAAGACATAGACTGGGTTTGGGAGGGAGAGAGACAGGTGTGGGGGGTGTAGTGTTTGGGAGGGAGAGAGACAGGTGTGGGGGGTGTAGTGTTTGGGAGGGAGAGAGACAGGTGTGGGGGGTGTAGTGTTTGGGAGGGAGAGAGACAGGTGTGGGGGGTGTAGTGTTTGGGAGGGAGAGAGACAGGTGTGGGGGGTGTAGTGTTTGGGAGGGAGAGAGACAGGTGTGGGGGGTGTAGTGTTTGGGAGGGAGAGAGACAGGTGTGGGGGGTGTAGTGTTTGGGAAGGAGAGAGACAGGTGTGGGGGGTGTAGTGTTTGGGAGGGAGAGAGACAGGTGTGGGGGGTGTAGTGTTTGGGAGGGAGAGAGACAGGTGTGGAGGGTGTAGTGTTTGGGAAGGAGAGAGACAGGTTTGGGGGGTGTTATGTTTGGGTTTGTACTTTATGTGTGTGTATTATGGGTGTCTGTTTCTCTCTCTCTCTCTGTCTGTGTGTGTGTGTGTGTGTGTGTGTGTGTGTGTGTGTGTGTGTGTGTGTGTGTGTGTGTGTGTGTGTGTGTGTGTGTGTGTGTAGCATGTGAAATGGAGTGGCAGAGAGGCGGCAGATGGCTTGATTCACTGACTCAGGTGTTAATAAAACAAATGTAAAAACGCAGAGAAGCAGATTATATTGTAGAGGAGCAGATTATATTGTAGAGGAGCAGATGATATTGTAGAGGAGCAGATTATATTGTAGAGGAGCAGATTATATTGTAGAGGAGCAGATTATATTGTAGAGGAGCAGATTATATTGTAGAGAAGCAGATTATATTGTAGAGGAGCAGATTATATTGTAGAGGGGCAGATGATATTGTAGAGGAGCAGATTATATTGTAGAGGAGCAGATTATATTGTGGAGGTGCAGATTATATTGTAGAGGAGCAGATTATATTGTGGAGGTGCAGATTATATTGTGGAGGAGCAGATTATATTGTAGAGGAGCAGATTATATTGTGGAGGAGCAGATTATATTGTAGAGGAGCAGATTATATTGTAGAGGAGCAGATTATATTGTAGAGGAGCAGATTATATTGTGGAGGTGCAGATTATATTGTGGAGGAGCAGATTATATTGTAGAGGAGCAGATTATATTGTGGAGGAGCAGATTATATTGTAGAGGAGCAGATTATATTGTAGAGGAGCAGATGATATTGTAGAGGAGCAGATTATATTGTAGAGGAGCAGATTATATTGTAGAGGAGCAGATGTTGGTGTTTACGTTTGATAAACAAGCAATTGAGAAGTGGAGCAACATCACGTATGGGTTGACTGCTGCTATAACAATCTAAAACTCCTCCCACCCTCTCTCTCACTCTCTCTGTCTCTCTATGTCTTTCTATCTGTCTCTCTGTCTCAATTCAATTCAAGGGTCTTTATTTGCATGGGAAACATATGTTAACGTTGCCAAAGCAAGTGAGGTAGATAATATACAAAGTGAAATAAACAATAAAAATGAACAGTAAACATTACACTCACAGAAGTTCCAAAAGAATAAAGACATTACAAATGTCATATTATGTAAATATACAGTCTTGTAACGATGTACAAATGGTTAAAGTACAAAAGAGAAAATAAATAAGCATAAATATGGGTTATATTTACAATGGTGTTTGTTCTTCACTGGTTGACTGTCTCTCTGTCTCTCACTCACTCTCACTCTCTGTCTTTCTCTCTGTCTGTCTCTCGCTGTAACGATCTGGGTGTAGTGGGTGCGAAGTCAGGCGCAGGAAGCAGAGAGTTCAGTGGTAGTGCTAAATTAATGCACTTAACGTTGAACATAAGCCACCCCACAAACACAGGGCGCACACAAAACAAATGCCCCAAAACCGGGACTGCAACAGTCCAGCAAAACCCACAAAACACGAAACACATTTACCTCAAACGTGTTTACCCTAGTTACACAAACAATCCCGCACAAATAGCAGGCGGGCCTGCTGGGTAATATAGCCCAACTAATTAACCAAACACAAAACAGGTGAAACCAATAAACAGATAAGGGGAAAAAAGGATCAGTGGCAGCTAGTAGGCCGGTGACGATGACCGCCGAGCGCCACCCGAACAGGAAGGGGAGCCACCTTCATTAGGAAACGTGACACTCGCTCTCTCTCTATCTCTGTCTCTGTCTCTGTCTGTGTCAATTTAATTCAAGAGGCTTTATAAACCAAATTTAAATAAACAATCAAAAGTAACAGTGAACATTTCACAAATGTTCCAAAAGAATAAAGACATTTAAAATGTCATGTCAATATACAGTGTTGTAACGATGTACAAATAGTTCAAATAAATAAATGGGTTTTATTTCAATGTTATTTGTTGTTCACTAGTTGCCCTTTTCTTGTGGCAACAGGTCACAAATCTTGCTGCTGTGATGGCACACTGTGGTATTTCATCCAATAGATATGGGAGTTAATCAAAATTGGATTTGTTTTCGAATTCTTTGTGGGTCTGTGTAATCTGAAGGAAATATGTGTCTCTAATATGGTCATACATTTGGCAGGAGGTTAGGAAGTGCAGCTCAGTTTCCACCTTGTTTTATTGGCAGTGTGCACATAGCCTGTCTTCTCACTGACTCTGTACATAGTCAAAGCTCCGAGTGGGCTCCCGAGTGGCGCAGCAGTGTAAGGCACTGCATCTCAGTGCTAGAGGCGTCACTACAGACCCTGGTTTGATTCCAGGCTGTATCACAACCGGCCGTGATTGGGAGTCCCATAGGGCGGCGCACAATTAGCCCAGCGTCGTCCGGGTTAGGGGTAAGCCATCATTGTAAATAAGAATTGGTTCTTAACTGACTAGTTAAATAAAAAAATTATAAAAAAAAGCTTTCCTTAATTTTGTGTCAGTCACAGTGCTCATGTATTCTGCCACTGTGTACTCTCTGTTAAGGGCCAAATAGCATTCTACTTTGCTCTGTGTTTTTTGTTAATTCTTTCCAATGTGTCAAGAAATTATATTTTTGTTTTCTCATGATTTGGTTGGGTCTAATTGTGTTGCTGTCCTGGGGCTCTGTGGGGTTTGTTTGTGTTTGTGAACAGAGCCCCAGGACCAGCTTGCTTAGGGGACTCTTCTCCAGGTTCATGTCTCTGTAGGTGATGGCTTTGTTATGGAAGGTTTGGGAATCGCTTCCTTTTAGGTGGTTGTAGAATTTAACGTCTCTTTTCTGGATTTTGATAATTAGCGGGTATCGGCCTAATTCTGCTATGCACTGAGGATATTTTTGCTGAATTCTGCATGCAGTCTCAATTTGGTGTTTGTCCCATTTTGTGAGTTCTTGGTTGGTGAGTGGACCTCAGACCCCACAAAAATTAAATTACTCTATAACTGATTCAAGTATTTTAAGTCAGATCCTAATTGGTATGTCAAATTTTAGGTTATTTCTGATGGCATTTTTGTGTGCTTTAGGGCAACGGTGTCTAGATGAAATGTTTAATTGTGGTCCTGGCAACTGGAACTTTTTTGGAACACCATTATTTTTTTGTCCTACTGAGATTTACTGTCAGGGCCAAGGTCTGACCGAAGAGGGTGGGGCTTATTAAGCTGCATCCCTGTCTCCCTGGCCCTGTGGAAAGAAATGTGTGTTTTTGCAAATTTTAACCACACACTTCTTGTTTGTGTACATGGATTTTATAATGTTATATGTTTTTCCCTCCACAACACTTTCCATCAATTTGTATAGCAGGCTCAAATGCCAATTTGAGTCAAAAGCATTTTGAAATCAACAAAGCATGAGCAGACTTTGCCTTTGTTTTGGTTTGTTTGTTTGTCAATTAGGAAGTACAGGGTGAGTAAGTGGTCTGTCGTACGGTAATTTGATGAAAAGCCAATATGACATTTGCTCAGTATGTTGTTTTCGCTGAGGAAATTTACAAGTCTCCTGTTAATGATAATGCAGAGGATTTTCACAAGGTTGCTGTTGAAGCATATCCCACGGTAGTTATTGGGGTAAAAATTTGTCTCCACTTTTGTGGATTGGGTTTATCAGTCATTGGTTCCAGATATTGGGGAAGATGCCAGAGCTGAGGATGATGTTAAAAGAGCCAATTGGAATTTGTGGTCTGTATATTTGATATTTTCATTTAGGATATCATCAACACCACAGGCCTTTTTGGGTTGGAGGGTTTGTATTTTGTCCTGTAGTTCATTCAAAGTCATTGGCTAATCCAGTGGGTTCTGGTAGTCTTTAATAGCTGATTCTAAGATTTGTAGTTGATCTTGTATATGTTTTTGCTGATTGTTCTTTGTTATAGAGTCGAAAAGATTGGAGAAGTGGTTTATCCACACATCTCCGTTTTTGATAGATAACTCTTCGTGTTGTTGTTTGTTTAGCGTGTTCCAATTTTCCCAGAAGTGGTTAGATTCTATGGATTCTTCAATTGCATTGATCTGATTTCTGACGTGCTGTTCCTTCTTTTTCCTTAGTGTATTTCTGTATTGTTTTAGTGATTCACCATAGTGAATGCGTAGGCTCAGGTTTTCTGGCTCTCTATGTTTTTGTTTGGATAGGTTTCTCAATTTCTTTCATAGGTTTTTTTGCATTCTTCATCAAAACATTTGTCATTGTTTTTCATTTTCTTAGGTTGTCTGCTTGACATTTTTAGATTTGATAGGTCAGCTGAGAGGTCAAATTCACTGTTTAGGTTTTCTACTGCTAAGTTTACACCTTCACTATTACAATGAAATATTTTGTTCAGGAAGTTGTCTAAAAGGGATTGCATTTGTTGTTGCCAATTTGTTTTTTGGTAGGATTCTCTCTCTCTCTGTCGCTCTCTCTTTCTCTCTGTGTGTCTCTGTCTCTGTCTCACTGTCTCACTTTCTACCTCTCTCTGTCTTCATCTTATGCAACAGAATCGTCCAGATTCCTTGGATCTGAATTCTATTTGTCTCCGATCGGAGTGAGGGGGCGTTGCCATGACGATACTGTTAAAAACGACACACCGCGAGGAGAGGACTAGGAAAGGGAGGCAATGAGTGGAGGGGGGTGAGGTAAATGTGGGGGGAGGGACAGAATGAGGATGGGTGCAGAAGGGGGGTGGAGGAATACAGAGATGGAGGGAAAGTAATTAGGTGGGAGATTCTGATTGTTAACGCTCCTCTCTTTATGCCAGTGTGTGTGTGTGTCTCTCTCTCTCTTTCTCTCTCTGTCTCTGTCTCTTTCTCTGTGTATGTGAGAGAGTATGAGTGTATATTTTCCATCCTCATTTCCAAGGACTGAGTGCCGACAGAGATGGCCTCCTCGCTTCGCGTTCCTAGGAAACTATGCAGTATTTTGTTTTTTTATTTGTTATTTCTTACATTGTTACCCCAGGAAATATTAGGTTTTATTACATACAGTCGGGAGGAACTATTGGATATAAGAGCAACGTCAACCCACCAACATTACGACCAGGAATACGACTTTCCCGAAGCAGATACTCTGTTTGGTCCACCACCCAGGACAATGGATCGGATCCCAGCCGGCGACCCAAAACAACGGCGCCGCAGAAGGGGCAGACGGAGCGGTCTTCGCGCACCGCTCCCGAGCATACTACTCACCAATGTCCAGTCTCTTGACAACAAGGTAGACAAAATCCGAGCAAGGGTTGCCTTCCAGAGAGACATCAGAGACTGTAACGTTCTTTGTTTCACGGAAACATGGCTCACTCGAGACACGCTATCGGAGTCGGTACAGCCACCTGGTTTCTTCACGCATCGCGCCGACAGAAACAAGGATCTCTCTGGTAAGAAGAAGGGCGGGGTTTATGCCTTATGATTAACGAGATGTGGTGTGATCATAACAACATACAGCAACTCAAGTCCTTTTGTTCACCGGACCTAGGATTCCTTACAATCAAATGCCGACCGCATTATCTACCAAGAGAATTCTCTTCGATCATAATCACAGTCGTGTATATTCCCCCCCAAGCAGACACATCAACGCCCTGAAGGAACTTCATTTGACTCTATGTAAACTGGAAACCACATATCTTGAGGCTGCATTTATTGTTAGTGGGGATTTTAGCAAGGCTAATCTGAAAACAAGGCTAACTAAATTTTATCAGCATATCGAATGCGCGACCCGGGCTGGCAAAACCCTGGATCATTGTTATTCTAACTTCCACGACGCATATAAGGCCCTCCCCCGCCCCCGTTTCGGAAAAGCTGACCACAACTCCATTTTGTTGCTCCCAGCCTATAGACAGAAACTAAAACAGGAAGCACCCGTGCTCAAGTCTGTTCAACGCTGGTCCTACCAATCGGATTCCACGCTTCAAGATTGCTTCGATCACGTGGACTGGGATATGTTCCGCATAGCGTCGAACAACAACATTGATGAATACGCTGATTCGGTGAGCGAGTTTATTAGCAAGTGCATCGGTGATGTTGTACCCACAGCGTCTATTAAAACATTCCCCAACCAGAAACTGTGGATTGATGGCAGCATTCACGCAAAACTGAAAGCGCAAACCACTGCTTTTAATCAGGGCAAGGTGACCGGAAACATGACCGAATACAAACAGTGTAGCTATTCCCTCCGCAAGGCAATCAAACAAGCTAAGCGTCAGTATAGAGACAAAGTAGAGTCGCAATTCAACGGCTCAGACACAGAGGTGTGTGGCAGGGTCTACAGTCAATCACGGACTACAAAAGAAAAACCAGCCCCATTGCGGTCCACGATGTCTTGCTCCCAGACAAACTAAACAACTTCTTTGCTCGCTTTGAGGACAATACAGTGCCACTGACATGGCCCGCTACCAAAACCTGTGGGCTCTCCTTCACTGCAGCCGACGTGAGCAAAACATTTAAACGTGTCAACCCTCGCAAGGCTGCAGGCCCAGATGGCATCCCCAGCCGTGTCCTCAGAGCATGCGCAGACCAGCTGGGTGGTGTGTTTACGGACATATTCAATCAATCCTTATCCCAGTCTGCTGTTCCCACATGCTTTAAGAGGGCCACCATTGTTCCGTTCCCAAGAAAGCTAAGGTTACTTAGCTTACTGCCCTGTAGCACTCACTTCCATCATCATGAAGTGCTTTGAGAGACTAGTCAAGGACCATATCACCTCTACCCTACCTGACACCCTAGACCCACTCCAATTTGCTTACCGCCCCAATAGGTCCACAGATGACGCAATCGCAATCACACTGCACACTGCCCTAACCCATCTGGATAAGAGGAATACCTATGTAAGAATGCTGTTCATCAACTACAGCTCAGCATTTAACACCATAGTACCCTCCAAACTCGTCTCGACCCCGCCCTGTGCAACTGGGTCCTGGACTTCTTGACGGGCCGCCCCCAGGTGGTGAGGGTAGGTAACAACATCTCCACCCCGCTAATCCTCAACACTGTGGCCCCACAAGGGTGCGTTCTGAGCCCTCTCCTGTACTCCCTGTTCACCCATGACTGCGTGGCCATGCACGCCTCCAACTCAATCATCAAGTTTGCAGACGACACTACAGTGGTAGGCTTGATTACCAACAACGACGAGACGGCCTACAGGGCGGAGGTGAGGGCCCTCGGAGTGTGGTGTCAGGAAAATAACCTCTCACTCAATGTCAGCAAAACAAAGGAGATGATCGTGGACTTCAGGAAACAGCAGAGGGAGCAGCCTCTTATCCACATCGAGGGGACAGTAGTGGAGAAGGTGGAAAGTTTTAAGTTCCTCGGCGTACACATAACAGACAAACTGAAATGGTCCACCCACACAGACAGCGTGGTGAAGAAGGCGCAGCAGCGCCTCTTCAACCTCAGGAGGCTGAAGAAATTCGGCTTGTCACCAAAAACACTCACAAACTTTTACAGATGCACAATCGAGAGCATCCTGTCGGGCTGTATCACCGCCTGGTACGGCAACTGCTCCGCCCACAACCGCAAGGCTCTCCAGAGGGTAGTGAGGTCTGCACAACGCATCACCGAGGACAAACTACCTGCCCTCCAGGACACCTACACCACCCGATGTCACAGGAAGGCAAAAAAGGTCATCAAGGACAACAACCACCTGAGCCACTGCCTGTTCACCCCGCTATCATCCAGAAGGCGAGGTCAGTACAGGTGCATCAAAGCGGGGACCGAGAGACTGAAAAACAGCTTCTATCTCAAGGCCATCAGACTGTTAAACAGCCACCACTAACATTGAGTGGCTGCTGCCAACATACTGACTCAACTCTAGCCACTTTAAACATGGAAAAATTGATGTAATACTTTTTTCAGGACAAATTATGTTGAACTTCTTTTCCTCAGCTAACTCCATTACTTTAATCCAAACATGTGTATGTTATCATGTGTATGCATGTGTCTGTGCCTATGTTTGTGTTACTTCACAGTCCCCGCTGTTCTATAAGGTGTATTTTTACCTGCTTTTTAAATCTGATTCTACTTCTTGCATCAGTTACCTGATGTGGAATAGAGTTCCATGTAGTCATGGCTCTATGTTGTACTGTGCACCTCCCATAGTCTGTTCTGGACTTGGGGACTGTGAAGAGACCTCTGGTGGCATGTTTTGTGGGTTTGTCAGTGATGTGTAAGCCGAGGAACTTGAAGCTTTCCACCTTATCCACTGCGGTCCCGTCAATGTGGATAGGGGGGTGCTCCCTCTTCTGTTTCCTGAAGTCCAGCAGCTGACTTTGGTCATCAGTTGAACTGTGTTTCCTCTAACACATTCGTGCAGCTGGCTTCCGGGTTAAGCGGGAGGGTGTTAAGAAGAGCGGTTTGGCGGGTCATGTTTCGGAGGACGCATGACTCGACCTTCGCCTCCCGAGCCCGTTGGGGAGTTGCAGCTATGAGACAAGATCGCAATTGGATATCTCCACATTGGGGTGAAAAAGGGTGTATATATTTTTTTTTAAACGTTATCCTTCCTCTCCGGCAAATGAGTTAGGAAGGACGCCTGTATATTTGTAGTGACATGGTGTATTGATACACCATCCAAAGTGTAATTAATAACTTCACCATGCTCAAAGAGATATTCAATGTCTGCGTTTTTTGTTACCCATCTACTAATATGTGCCCTTCTTTGCGAGGCATTGGAAAACCTCCCTGCTCTTTGTGGTTGAATCTGTGTTTGAAATGAACTGCTCGACTAAGGGACTAAGGGTACAGAGATAAGGTAGTCATTAAACAATCACGTTAAACACTATTATTGCACACAGTCCATGCAACATATTATATGACTTGTTAAGCGCATTTTTGCCCCTGAACATATGTAGGCTTGCCATAACAAAGGGGTTGAATACTTATTGACTCAAGCTTTTATTTTTGAATTAATTTGTAAAAATGTCAAACAACATGATTCCACTTTGACATTATGGGGTATTGTGTGTAGGCCAGTAACACAACATCTACATTTAATCCATCTTAAACCCAGGCTGCAACACAACAAAATGTGGAAAAAGTCAAGGGGTGTGATGGCGCTGTACATTTGCTCCTCTCTCTCTCTCTGATTATCTCAGCCAGTCTATGGACCTCTGCCTCATATGCTTGAAATTGCCATCACGCTCGTGTGAAGAGAAAATAATTGGGATGAGTGATTCCTCCTGCACACTTACCCTCGCTCACACACACACACACACACACACACACACACACACACACACACACACACACACACACACACACACACACACACACACACACACACACACACACACACACACACACACACGACTAAACCATGTCTAATCCTCGGTGTGTTTGTGCATGTGCGGTGTGTCCTTCTGTCTGTGTGTGCATGTGCATGTGTGCATGTGGGGGCGTGTGTGTGAGCCATGGTAATGAAGCCTCTGTCTGGCTGCTTTATTTCCCCAATGTCCTCTCAGGCATATTATTCTTCCTTCCTCAGGTCATTTATAGTGCTTACAGATGGCTCAGCCAGACAGCAGCTGACCTACAGTATTCTACCATTCACAACTTCTAGCATATTGAGAAAAATATTGATTGATTGATTACTTTTATAAGATAATTTAAAACACATATTGGCCTACGTCACACATGATAAACATGTTACAGAACAGGAACAGTTGGGCTAAGTCACACATGATAAACATGTTACAGAACAGGAACAGTTGGGCTACGTCACACATGATAAACATGTTACAGAACAGGAACAGTTGGGCTACGTCACACATGATAAACATGTAACAGAACACAAACAGTTGGGCTAAGTCACACATGATAAACATGTAACAGAACAGGAACAGTTGGGCTACGTCACACATGATAAACATGTAACAGAACAGGAACAGTTGGGCTAAGTCACACATGATAAACATGTTACAGAACACAAACAGTTGGGGTAAGTCACACATGATAAACATGTTACAGAACACAAACAGTTGGGCTAAGTCACACATGATAAACATGTTACAGAACAGGAACAGTTGGGCTACGTCACACATGATAAACATGTAACAGAACAGGAACAGTTGGGCTACGTCACACATGATAAACATGTTACAGAACAGGAACAGTTGGGCTAAGTGACACATGATAAACATGTTACAGAACAGGAACAGTTGGGCTAAGTCACACATGATAAACATGTTACAGAACAGGAACAGTTGGGCTAAGTGACACATGATAAACATGTTACAGAACAGGAACAGTTGGCCTAAGTCACACATGATAAACATGTTACAGAACAGGAACAGTTGGGCTAAGTCACACATGATAAACATGTTACAGAACAGGAACAGTTGGGCTAAGTCACACATGATAAACATGTTACAGAACAGGAACAGTTGGCCTAAGTCACACATGATAAACATGTTACAGAACAGGAACAGTTGGCCTAAGTCACACATGATAAACATGTTACAGAACAGGAACAGTTGGGCTAAGTCACACATGATAAACATGTTACAGAACAGGAATAGTTGGGCTAAGTCACACATGATAAACATGTTACAGAACACAAACAGTTGGGCTAAGTCACACATGATAAACATGTTACAGAACAGGAACAGTTGGGCTAAGTCACACATGATAAACATGTTACAGAACAGGAACAGTTGGGCTAAGTCACACATGATAAACATGTTACAGAACACAAACAGTTGGGCTAAGTCACACATGATAAACATGTACAGAACAGGAACAGTTGGGCTAAGTCACACATGATAAACATGTTACAGAACAGGAACAGTTGGGCTAAGTCACACATGATAAACATGTTACAGAACACAAACAGTTGGGCTAAGTCACACATGATAAACATGTTACAGAACAGGAACAGTTGGGCTAAGTCACACATGATAAACATGTTACAGAACAGGAACAGTTGGGCTAAGTCACACATGATAAACATGTTACAGAACACAAACAGTTGGGCTAAGTCACACATGATAAACATGTTACAGAACAGGAATAGTTGGGCTAAGTCACACATGATAAACATGTAACAGAACAGGAACAGTTGGGCTAAGTCACACATGATAAACATGTAACAGAACAGGAACAGTTGGGCTAAGTCACACATGATAAACATGTTACAGAACACAAACAGTTGGGCTAAGTCACACATGATAAACATGTAACAGAACAGGAACAGTTGGGCTAAGTCACACATGATAAACATGTTACAGAACACGAACAGTTGGGCTAAGTCACACATGATAAACATGTTACAGAACACACAGTTGGCCTAAGTCACACATGATAAACATGTTACAGAACACACAGTTGGCCTAAGTCACACATGATAAACATGTTACAGAACAGGAACAGTTGGGCTAAGTCACACATGATAAACATGTTACAGAACAGGAACAGTTGGCCTAAGTCACACATGATAAACATGTTACAGAACAGGAACAGTTGGGCTAAGTCACACATGATAAACATGTTACAGAACAGGAACAGTTGGCCTTAGTCACACATGATAAACATGTAACAGAACACAAACAGTTGGGCTAAGTCACACATGATAAACATGTTACAGAACAGGAACCGTTGGGCTAAGTCACACATGATAAACATGTTACAGAACAGGAACAGTTGGGCTAAGTCACACATGATAAACATGTTACAGAACAGGAACAGTTGGGCTAAGTCACACATGATAAACATGTTACAGAACAGGAACAGTTGGGCTAAGTCACACATGATAAACATGTTACAGAACAGGAACAGTTGGGCTAAGTCACACATGATAAACATGTTACAGAACAGGAACAGTTGGGCTAAGTCACACATGATAAACATGTTACAGAACACAAACAGTTGGGCTAAGTCACACATGATAAACATGTTACAGAACAGGAACAGTTGGCCTTAGTCACACATGATAAACATGTTTCAGAACAGGAACAGTTGGGCTAAGTCACACATGATAAACATGTAACAGAACAGGAACAGTTGGTCTAAGTCACACATGATAAACATGTTACAGAACAGGAACAGTTGGGCTAAGTCACACATGATAAACATGTTTCAGAACAGGAATAGTTGGTCTAAGTCACACATGATAAACATGTTTCAGAACAGGAACAGTTGGGCTAAGTCACACATGATAAACATGTAACAGAACAGGAACAGTTGGGCTAAGTCACACATGATAAACATGTTACAGAACAGGAACAGTTGGGCTAAGTCACACATGATAAACATGTTACAGAACACAAACAGTTGGGCTAAGTCACACATGATAAACATGTTACAGAACAGGAACAGTTGGGCTAAGTCACACATGATAAACATGTTACAGAACAGGAACAGTTGGGCTAAGTCACACATGATAAACATGTTACAGAACACAAACAGTTGGGCTAAGTCACACATGATAAACATGTTACAGAACAGGAACAGTTGGGCTAAGTCACACATGATAAACATGTTACAGAACAGGAACAGTTGGGCTAAGTCACACATGATAAACATGTTACAGAACAGGAACAGTTGGGCTAAGTCACACATGATAAACATGTTACAGAACACAAACAGTTGGGCTAAGTCACACATGATAAACATGTTACAGAACAGGAACAGTTGGGCTACGTCACACATGATAAACATGTAACAGAACAGGAACAGTTGGGCTACGTCACACATGATAAACATGTTACAGAACAGGAACAGTTGGGCTAAGTGACACATGATAAACATGTTACAGAACAGGAACAGTTGGGCTAAGTCACACATGATAAACATGTTACAGAACAGGAACAGTTGGGCTAAGTGACACATGATAAACATGTTACAGAACAGGAACAGTTGGCCTAAGTCACACATGATAAACATGTTACAGAACAGGAACAGTTGGGCTAAGTCACACATGATAAACATGTTACAGAACAGGAACAGTTGGGCTAAGTCACACATGATAAACATGTTACAGAACAGGAACAGTTGGGCTAAGTGACACATGATAAACATGTTACAGAACAGGAACAGTTGGCCTAAGTCACACATGATAAACATGTTACAGAACAGGAACAGTTGGGCTAAGTCACACATGATAAACATGTTACAGAACAGGAATAGTTGGGCTAAGTCACACATGATAAACATGTTACAGAACACAAACAGTTGGGCTAAGTCACACATGATAAACATGATACAGAACAGGAACAGTTGGGCTAAGTCACACATGATAAACATGTTACAGAACAGGAACAGTTGGGCTAAGTCACACATGATAAACATGTTACAGAACAGGAACAGTTGGTCTAAGTCACACATGATAAACATGTTACAGAACAGGAACAGTTGGGCTAAGTCACACATGATAAACATGTTACAGAACACACAGTTGGCCTAAGTCACACATGATAAACATATTACAGAACACAAACAGTTGGGCTAAGTCACACATGATAAACATGTTACAGAACAGGAACAGTTGGCCTAAGTCACACATGATAAACATGTAACAGAACACAAACAGTTGGGCTAAGTCACACATGATAAACATGTTACAGAACAGGAACCGTTGGGCTAAGTCACACATGATAAACATGTTACAGAACAGGAACAGTTGGGCTAAGTCACACATGATAAACATGTTACAGAACAGGAACAGTTGGGCTAAGTCACACATGATAAACATGTTACAGAACAGGAACAGTTGGGCTAAGTCACACATGATAAACATGTTACAGAACAGGAACAGTTGGGCTAAGTCACACATGATAAACATGTTACAGAACAGGAACAGTTGGGCTAAGTCACACATGATAAACATGTTACAGAACACAAACAGTTGGGCTAAGTCACACATGATAAACATGTTACAGAACAGGAACAGTTGGCCTTAGTCACACATGATAAACATGTTTCAGAACAGGAACAGTTGGGCTAAGTCACACATGATAAACATGTAACAGAACAGGAACAGTTGGTCTAAGTCACACATGATAAACATGTTACAGAACAGGAACAGTTGGGCTAAGTCACACATGATAAACATGTTTCAGAACAGGAATAGTTGGTCTAAGTCACACATGATAAACATGTTTCAGAACAGGAACAGTTGGGCTAAGTCACACATGATAAACATGTAACAGAACAGGAACAGTTGGGCTAAGTCACACATGATAAACATGTTACAGAACAGGAACAGTTGGGCTAAGTCACACATGATAAACATGTTACAGAACACAAACAGTTGGGCTAAGTCACACATGATAAACATGTTACAGAACAGGAACAGTTGGGCTAAGTCACACATGATAAACATGTTACAGAACAGGAACAGTTGGGCTAAGTCACACATGATAAACATGTTACAGAACACAAACAGTTGGGCTAAGTCACACATGATAAACATGTTACAGAACAGGAACAGTTGGGCTAAGTCACACATGATAAACATGTTACAGAACACAAACAGTTGGGGTAAGTCACACATGATAAACATGTTACAGAACACAAACAGTTGGGCTAAGTCACACATGATAAACATGTTACAGAACAGGAACAGTTGGGCTACGTCACACATGATAAACATGTAACAGAACAGGAACAGTTGGGCTACGTCACACATGATAAACATGTTACAGAACAGGAACAGTTGGGCTAAGTGACACATGATAAACATGTTACAGAACAGGAACAGTTGGGCTAAGTCACACATGATAAACATGTTACAGAACAGGAACAGTTGGGCTAAGTGACACATGATAAACATGTTACAGAACAGGAACAGTTGGCCTAAGTCACACATGATAAACATGTTACAGAACAGGAACAGTTGGGCTAAGTCACACATGATAAACATGTTACAGAACAGGAACAGTTGGGCTAAGTCACACATGATAAACATGTTACAGAACAGGAACAGTTGGGCTAAGTGACACATGATAAACATGTTACAGAACAGGAACAGTTTGCCTAAGTCACACATGATAAACATGTTACAGAACAGGAACAGTTGGGCTAAGTCACACATGATAAACATGTTACAGAACAGGAATAGTTGGGCTAAGTCACACATGATAAACATGTTACAGAACACAAACAGTTGGGCTAAGTCACACATGATACACATGTTACAGAACAGGAACAGTTGGGCTAAGTCACACATGATAAACATGTTACAGAACAGGAACAGTTGGGCTAAGTCACACATGATAAACATGTTACAGAACACAAACAGTTGGGCTAAGTCACACATGATAAACATGTACAGAACAGGAACAGTTGGGCTAAGTCACACATGATAAACATGTTACAGAACAGGAACAGTTGGGCTAAGTCACACATGATAAACATGTTACAGAACACAAACAGTTGGGCTAAGTCACACATGATAAACATGTTACAGAACAGGAACAGTTGGGCTAAGTCACACATGATAAACATGTTACAGAACAGGAACAGTTGGGCTAAGTCACACATGATAAACATGTTACAGAACACAAACAGTTGTGCTAAGTCACACATGATAAACATGTTACAGAACAGGAATAGTTGGGCTAAGTCACACATGATAAACATGTAACAGAACAGGAACAGCTGGGCTAAGTCACACATGATAAACATGTAACAGAACAGGAACAGTTGGGCTAAGTCACACATGATAAACATGTTACAGAACACAAACAGTTGGGCTAAGTCACACATGATAAACATGTAACAGAACAGGAACAGTTGGGCTAAGTCACACATGATAAACATGTTACAGAACACGAACAGTTGGGCTAAGTCACACATGATAAACATGTTACAGAACAGGAACAGTTGGGCTAAGTCACACATGATAAACATGTTACAGAACAGGAACAGTTGGGCTAAGTCACACATGATAAACATGTTACAGAACAGGAACAGTTGGGCTAAGTCACACATGATAAACATGTTACAGAACAGGAATAGTTGGGCTAAGTCACACATGATAAACATGTTACAGAACACAAACAGTTGGGCTAAGTCACACATGATAAACATGTTACAGAACAGGAACAGTTGGGCTAAGTCACACATGATAAACATGTTACAGAACAGGAACAGTTGGGCTAAGTCACACATGATAAACATGTTACAGAACAGGAACAGTTGGTCTAAGTCACACATGATAAACATGTTACAGAACAGGAACAGTTGGGCTAAGTCACACATGATAAACATGTTACAGAACACACAGTTGGCCTAAGTCACACATGATAAACATGTTACAGAACACAAACAGTTGGGCTAAGTCACACATGATAAACATGTTACAGAACAGGAACAGTTGGGCTAAGTCACACATGATAAACATGTTACAGAACAGGAACAGTTGGCCTAAGTCACACATGATAAACATGTTACAGAACACAAACAGTTGGGCTAAGTCACACATGATAAACATGTAACAGAACAGGAACAGTTGGTCTAAGTCACAGATGATAAACATGTTACAGAACAGGAACAGTTGGCCTAAGTCACACATGATAAACATGTTACAGAACAGGAACAGTTGGGCTAAGTCACACATGATAAACATGTTAGAGAACAGGAACAGTTGGCCTTAGTCACACATGATAAACATGTAACAGAACACAAACAGTTGGGCTAAGTCACACATGATAAACATGTTACAGAACAGGAACAGTTGGGCTAAGTCACACATGATAAACATGTTACAGAACACAAACAGTTGGGCTAAGTCACACATGATAAACATGTTACAGAACAGGAACAGTTGGCCTTAGTCACACATGATAAACATGTTTCAGAACAGGAACAGTTGGGCTAAGTCACACATGATAAACATGTAACAGAACAGGAACAGTTGGTCTAAGTCACACATGATAAACATGTTACAGAACAGGAACAGTTGGGCTAAGTCACACATGATAAACATGTTTCAGAACAGGAATAGTTGGTCTAAGTCACACATGATAAACATGTTTCAGAACAGGAACAGTTGGGCTAAGTCACACATGATAAACATGTAACAGAACAGGAACAGTTGGGCTAAGTCACACATGATAAACATGTTACAGAACAGGAACAGTTGGGCTAAGTCACACATGATAAACATGTTACAGAACACAAACAGTTGGGCTAAGTCACACATGATAAACATGTTACAGAACAGGAACAGTTGGGCTAAGTCACACATGATAAACATGTTACAGAACAGGAACAGTTGGGCTAAGTCACACATGATAAACATGTTACAGAACAGGAACAGTTGGGCTAAGTCACACATGATAAACATGTTACAGAACAGGAACAGTTGGCTAAGTCACACATGATAAACATGTTACAGAACAGGAACAGTTGGGCTAAGTCACACATGATAAACATGTTACAGAACAGGAACAGTTGGGCTAAGTCACACATGATAAACATGTTACAGAACAGGAACAGTTGGGCTAAGTCACACATGATAAACATGTTACAGAACAGGAACAGTTGGGCTAAGTCACACATGATAAACATGTTACAGAACAGGAACAGTTGGCCTAAGTCACACATGATAAACATGTTACAGAACAGGAACAGTTGGGCTAAGTCACACATGATAAACATGTTACAGAACAGGAATAGTTGGGCTAAGTCACACATGATAAACATGTTACAGAACACAAACAGTTTGGGCTAAGTCACACATGATACACATGTTACAGAACAGGAACAGTTGGGCTAAGTCACACATGATAAACATGTTACAGAACAGGAACAGTTGGGCTAAGTCACACATGATAAACATGTTACAGAACACAAACAGTTGGGCTAAGTCACACATGATAAACATGTTACAGAACAGGAACAGTTGGGCTAAGTCACACATGATAAACATGTTACAGAACAGGAACAGTTGGGCTAAGTCACACATGATAAACATGTTACAGAACACAAACAGTTGGGCTAAGTCACACATGATAAACATGTTACAGAACAGGAACAGTTGGGCTAAGTCACACATGATAAACATGTTACAGAACAGGAACAGTTGGGCTAAGTCACACATGATAAACATGTTACAGAACACAAACAGTTGGGCTAAGTCACACATGATAAACATGTTACAGAACAGGAATAGTTGGGCTAAGTCACACATGATAAACATGTAACAGAACAGGAACAGCTGGGCTAAGTCACACATGATAAACATGTAACAGAACAGGAACAGTTGGGCTAAGTCACACATGATAAACATGTTACAGAACACAAACAGTTGGGCTAAGTCACACATGATAAACATGTACAGAACAGGAACAGTTGGGCTAAGTCACACATGATAAACATGTTACAGAACACGAACAGTTGGGCTAAGTCACACATGATAACATGTTACAGAACAGGAACAGTTGGGCTAAGTCACACATGATAAACATGTTACAGAACAGGAACAGTTGGGCTACGTCACACATGATAAACATGTTACAGAACAGGAACAGTTGGGCTACGTCACACATGATAAACATGTAACAGAACACAAACAGTTGGGCTAAGTCACACATGATAAACATGTAACAGAACAGGAACAGTTGGGCTACGTCACACATGATAAACATGTAACAGAACAGGAACAGTTGGGCTAAGTCACACATGATAAACATGTTACAGAACAGAAACAGTTGGGCTAAGTCACACATGATAAACATGTTACAGAACACAAACAGTTGGGCTAAGTCACACATGATAAACATGTTACAGAACAGGAACAGTTGGGCTAAGTCACACATGATAAACATGTTACAGAACAGGAACAGTTGGGCTAAGTCACACATGATAAACATGTTACAGAACAGGAACAGTTGGGCTAAGTCACACATGATAAACATGTTACAGAACAGAAAAGTTGGGCTAAGTCACACATGATAAACATGTTACAGAACAGGAACTAGTTGGGCTAAGTCACACATGATAAACATGTTACAGAACAGGAACAGTTGGGCTAAGTCACACATGATAAACATGTACAGAACAGGAACAGTTGGGCTAAGTCACACATGATAAACATGTTACAGAACAGGAACAGTTGGGCTAAGTCACACATGATAAACATGTTACAGAACAGGAACAGTTGGGCTAAGTCACACATGATAAACATGTTACAGAACAGGAACAGTTGGGCTAAGTCACACATGATAAACATGTTACAGAACAGGAACAGTTGGGCCTAAGTCACACATGATAAACATGTTACAGAACAGGAACAGTTGGCCTAAGTCACACATGATAAACATGTTACAGAACAGGAACAGTTGGGCTAAGTCACACATGATAAACATGTTACAGAACAGGAACAGTTGGGCTAAGTCACACATGATAAACATGTTACAGAACAGGAACAGTTGGGCTAAGTCACACATGATAAACATGTTACAGAACAGGAACAGTTGGGCTAAGTCACACATGATAAACATGTTACAGAACAGGAACAGTTGGGCCAAGTCACACATGATAAACATGTACAGAACAGGAACAGTTGGGCTAAGTCACACATGATAAACATGTTACAGAACAGGAACAGTTGGGCTAAGTCACACATGATAAACATGTTACAGAACACACAGTTGGGCTAAGTCACACATGATAAACATGTTACAGAACAGGAACAGTTGGGCTAAGTCACACATGATAAACATGTTACAGAACAGGAACAGTTGGGCTAAGTCACACATGATAAACATGTTACAGAACACAAACAGTTGGGCTAAGTCACACATGATAAACATGTTACAGAACAGAACAGTTGGGCTAAGTCACACATGATAAACATGTACAGAACAGGAACAGTGGGGCTAAGTCACACATGATAAACATGTAACAGAACAGGAACAGTTGGGCTAAGTC
>NW_024060266.1:0-10000 GCF_016432855.1 Salvelinus namaycush
GCATAGTATTTAATGTGTATACCCCTGAAATCCTATGCAAATTACCACTCAGGGTCTGGCACCTATGGCAAGGTTAAGTGCAAAGGTTTAAAGTGCCAAGTGCCAAGTGCCAAGTGCCACAGGGCTCCAGGGGGGCAGTGCACACATAATGTTACCCCGGTCAGAGTGCCTCTTGCCCGGCATAGTATTTAATGTGTGTAGCCCTTTATCCTTTAAAAATGACCCAGTCAGGGGTCTGGCACCTATGGCACTTATGAAAGGTTTAAAGTGCCAAGTGCCAAGTGCCAAGTGCCACAGGGCTCCAGGGGGGCAGTGCACACATAATGTTACCCCGGTCAGAGTGCCTCTTGCCCGGCATAGTATTTAATGTGTGTAGCCCTTTATCCTTTAAAAATGACCCAGTCAGGGGTCTGGCACCTATGGCACTTATGAAAGGTTTAAAGTGCCAAGTGCCAAGTGCCAAGTGCCACAGGGCTCCAGGGGGGCAGTGCACACCTAATGTTACCCCGGTCAGAGTGCCTCTTGCCCGGCATAGTATTTAATGTGTGTAGCCCTTTATTCTTTAAAAATGACCCAGTCAGGGGTCTGGCACCTATGGCACTTATGAAAGGTTTAAAGTGCCAAGTGCCAAGTGCCAAGTGCCACAGGGCTCCAGGGGGGCAGTGCACACCTAATGTTACCCCGGTCAGAGTGCCTCTTGCCCGGCATAGTATTTAATGTGTGTAGCCCTATTATCCTTTAAAATGACCCAGTCAGGGGTCTGGCACCTATGGCACTTATGAAAGGTTTAAAGTGCCAAGTGCCAAGTGCCAAGTGCCACAGGGCTCCAGGGGGGCAGTGCACACCTAATGTTACCCCGGTCAGAGTGCCTCTTGCCCGGCATAGTATTTAATGTGTGTAGCCCTTTATTCTTTAAAAATGACCCAGTCAGGGGTCTGGCACCTATGGCACTTATGAAAGGTTTAAAGTGCCAAGTGCCAAGTGCCAAGTGCCACAGGGCTCCAGGGGGGGGCAGTGCACACCTAATGTTACCCCGGTCAGAGTGCCTCTTGCCCGGCATATTTTTTTTTTTTTAAATAGCTTTAAAAATTACCCAGGCAGGGGTTTGGCACCTATGGCACCTGTGGCACTGCTGATGGAACTTACGACCTTCTTAGGGTTAGGGTTAGGGTTAGGGTTGGGGCGTTTGGCACTTGGTGAAGGGGCGTTTGACACTTGTGTAAGTGGCATTGTGGTATGTGGAAGTGGCATTGTGGTATGTGGAAGTGGCATTGTGGTATGTGGAAGTGGCATTGTGGTATGTGGAAGTGGTATTGTGGCATGTGGCATCTGAGCCTGTGGGCTCCAAGGGCAGTGCTCTATGAATTGAATCCCATTCAAGGTGCCTATTTTCCGGCATAACAATTCATGTCTATAGCCCTAAGCAGGGCATAGCTATGACACAGCCCCGCCCTTGCCCCGCCCGTGCCCCGCCCGTGCCCCGCTCGCGCCGCACCTGTATCCACACCTGGTGATAATTAGGCCATTGATTAGGCGACGGTTGGAAGCTAACAAACATACACACAGGAAGGCAGGAGAGAGAAGCTAGCTATGGACAGCAAACAAAAACGACATGACTGTGGACTTTGTACCAAGACGCATATTTCGCGGATAGACAAACATTTTAAGACTGTCCATGGACTTACACACGCATCTATGGAATGGAATCATGCCGTGCAATGTAGCCCGATTTCGGCTGAGACACAGCAGGCCTACCCAGGGGATTGTATGGAGCCTAACAACGGCGTTGGAAGTGAGTTGTCCGCAGAACAGCAGCTGAGTGGCGAGAGTGAGCAGTCAGCGGTGCAGTCAACCAGTCAGGCGACGGTGCAGTCAACCGGTGAACAATGCTCGGAACCGGGGGAGCAATGCAGCGTCATGTCGCCTTCCACCGATAGCGAAAGTGATGGAGGCGGCGGTGGTGTGCCGTCCACAACTGAAGGTTTGAGTGATGTCATTTTGAATGAATATGCTACCTATATTAAGGGTATTAACCCTTCAGTTAAAAGAATAGACAATAGTCACACCAGTCTGTCACGAGTACGGGAATTCCTCCGCATTATGTCCGAGGACAAATCCGATGAAGGCCTGTGTTTTCTGGACAACTACATGCGTGTGTATGAGTGGTACCGGACATGTGAAGGCCGTAGTTTGGCACCATCCACATTAAAACTATACCGATCAGATGTTAGAAGTTTCCTGAAATATCTTATTCAGTTCCGGCCGAATGGTCTGCAAGCTAAAGCCAGTGTAATTCGCAAATTGTTACTCTGCTTGGCAAAGATAGACAGGGATTCTAGGCAGAGCCTGGCAACGCACATGGCACAATTTCGCAGACGCTGCAGGGACGAGGTGCTCAGCGCTGCGGAGTTAAAACGATTTTTGGAGCTAAGCAATGCATCTATTCCTTCTGTTCTCAGCAGGCTGGAAGTCCGAGCCACCTCATCTGACAGACGCAGGTTTGCGGCTCTCATGTCCAGCCGGTTGGCGACTTTTAATGGAACTCGACGATCCCCAGTCACCATGTTCGGTGAGAGTGATTTCAATGAAATAACCAATGAAAGTGGGGTTTATCAAATGACTGTAGCAAGCCACAAAACTAACTACAGCTTCGGGGAGTGCAGAATTGTTATATCTGATGAGGAATACACTTGGCTTCAACGATTCCATCGGATCAGGCCTCATCTGAGTGGAATGACCCCAGACACAACACTCTTCTTTTTCACATGCTCTGGTAAACCATACGGTAATCTCTGTGATTGTGTGGGTAAGATTTTTGCAGAGTTTGGCATTGGAAGGAAAGTGACATTTGGTACAATTCGAAGAAGCATTGCCACATTAAACTTTAATCTTGGGTCGCTTACAGACCGTGGAACTGTGGCTGACCACATGTGTCACTCCCTGGAGACGCAGGCACGCTACTACCGTTCCCATAATTTGCCTCATAATGCAAGCCAGGCTCGGAGACTAATTGAGGGACAAATCAATCCATGAATAACTCTAAATAAATACAATATTTTTTGCAATTAATCCTTGTCTTTGTGTGTCATTTTCATTCGATTTCAATAGGAGCACCTAGTAACCCAAAAATAATACCAGGTGCACTCATTCGATTAGAATGGGAGCACCTGGTAACCCAAAAATAATACCAGGTGCACGGAGGGGAGGATGAGTACAGACATTTTATATAAAAGCTCCATAAATCCCTTAGGCCGGTGGCCACTGACTTGTGCCCGTAGTATGGTGCTCCCATATCGGGCATGGGTGTGGGCAGGCCCTTAAAAGTCATTTTCATTCGATTTCTGTAGCAGCACCTGGTAACCCAAACTAACATAAGGTGGTGTCAGTAGTGAGGATGCGGACAGACCTTTTATATAAAAGCTCCATAAATCCCTTAGGCCGGTGCCTACTGACTTGTGCCCGTAGTATGGTGCTCCCATAGCGGGCATGGGTGTCTGCAGGTCATTTAAATTCGTTTTCATTCGATTTAAATAGGGGCACCTGGTAACCCAAAAAGTGGGCACTCTGTCGTTTTTCCTGAGTAGTTCAACATAGAAAGTATTCAGACCTTATTTTTGAAAAGCTCCATAAATCCCTTAGGCCGGTGCCCACTGACTTGTGCCCATAGTATGGTGCTCCCATAGCGGGCATGGGTGTCTGCAGGTCATTTAAATTCATTTTCATTCGATTAGAATAGGAGCACCTGGTAACCCAAAAATAATACCAGGTGCACGGAGGGGAGGATGAGTACAGACATTTTATATAAAAGCTCCATAAATCCCTTAGGCCGGTGCCCACTGACTTGTGCCCATAGTATGGTGCTCCCATAGCGGGCATGGGTGTCTGCAGGTCATTTAAATTCATTTTCATTCGATTAGAATAGGAGCACCTGGTAACCCAAAAGAGGGCACTTAGCCGTTTTTCCTGAGTAGTTCAACATAGAATATTTTCGGACCTTTTTTGAAAAGCTCCATAAATCCCTCAGGCCGGCCCCCACTGACTTGTGCCCATAGTATGGTGCTCCCATAGCGGGCATGGGTGTCTGCAGGCCATTTAAAATCATTTTCATTCGATTTCAATAGCAGCACCTGGTAACCCAAACTAACATAAGGTGGTGTCAGTAGTGAGGATCGATTTCAATAGCAGCACCTGGTAACCCAAAAAGAGGGCACATAGCCGTTTTTCCTGAATAGTTCAACATAGAATATTTTCGGACTAATTTTGAAAAGCTCCATAAATCCCTTAGGCCGGTGCCTACTGACTTGGACCCCTACTATGGTGCTCCCATATCGGGCATGGGCGTGGGCAGGCCCTTAAAAGTCGTTTTCATTCGATTTCAATAGGGGCACCTGGTAACCCAAAAAGAGGGCACTCTGTCGTTTTTCCTGAATAATTCAACATAGAATATTTTCGGACTTTTTTTGAAAAGCTCCATAAATCCCTTAGGCCGGTGCCTACTGACTTGGACCCCTACTATGGTGCTCCCATATCGGGCATGGGCGTGGGCAGGCCCTTAAAAGTCATTTTCATTCGATTTCAATAGCGGCACCTGGTAACCCAAAAAGAGGGCACTCTGTCGTTTTTCCTGAATAGTTCAACATAGAATATTTTCGGACTTTTTTTGAAAAGCTCCATAAATCCCTTAGGCCGGTGCCTACTGACTTGGACCCCTACTATGGTGCTCCCATATCGGGCATGGGCGTGGGCAGGCCCTTAAAAGTCGTTTTCATTCGATTTCAATAGCGGCACCTGGTAACCCAAAAAGAGGGCACTCTGTCGTTTTTCCTGAATAATTCAACATAGAATATTTTCGGACTTTTTTTGAAAAGCTCCATAAATCCCTTAGGCCGGTGCCTACTGACTTGGACCCCTACTATGGTGCTCCCATATCGGGCATGGGCGTGGGCAGGCCCTTAAAAGTCATTTTCATTCGATTTCAATAGCGGCACCTGGTAACCCAAAAAGAGGGCACTCTGTCGTTTTTCCTGAATAGTTCAACATAGAATATTTTCGGACTTTTTTTGAAAAGCTCCATAAATCCCTTAGGCCGGTGCCTACTGACTTGGACCCCTACTATGGTGCTCCCATATCGGGCATGGGCGTGGGCAGGCCCTTAAAAGTCGTTTTCATTCGATTTCAATAGGGGCACCTGGTAACCCAAAAAGAGGGCACTCTGTCGTTTTTCCTGAATAATTCAACATAGAATATTTTCGGACTTTTTTTGAAAAGCTCCATAAATCCCTTAGGCCGGTGCCTACTGACTTGGACCCCTACTATGGTGCTCCCATATCGGGCATGGGCGTGGGCAGGCCCTTAAAAGTCATTTTCATTCGATTTCAATAGCGGCACCTGGTAACCCAAAAAGAGGGCACTCTGTCGTTTTTCCTGAATAGTTCAACATAGAATATTTTCGGACTTTTTTTGAAAAGCTCCATAAATCCCTTAGGCCGGTGCCTACTGACTTGGACCCCTACTATGGTGCTCCCATATCGGGCATGGGCGTGGGCAGGCCCTTAAAAGTCGTTTTCATTCGATTTCAATAGGGGCACCTGGTAACCCAAAAAGAGGGCACTCTGTCGTTTTTCCTGAATAATTCAACATAGAATATTTTCGGACTTTTTTTGAAAAGCTCCATAAATCCCTTAGGCCGGTGCCTACTGACTTGGACCCCTACTATGGTGCTCCCATATCGGGCATGGGCGTGGGCAGGCCCTTAAAAGTCATTTTCATTCGATTTCAATAGCGGCACCTGGTAACCCAAAAAGAGGGCACTCTGTCGTTTTTCCTGAATAGTTCAACATAGAATATTTTCGGACTTTTTTTGAAAAGCTCCATAAATCCCTTAGGCCGGTGCCTACTGACTTGGACCCCTACTATGGTGCTCCCATATCGGGCATGGGCGTGGGCAGGCCCTTAAAAGTCGTTTTCATTCGATTTCAATAGCGGCACCTGGTAACCCAAAAAGAGGGCACTCTGTCGTTTTTCCTGAATAGTTCAACATAGAATATTTTCGGACTTTTTTTGAAAAGCTCCATAAATCCCTTAGGCCGGTGCCTACTGACTTGGACCCCTACTATGGTGCTCCCATATCGGGCATGGGCGTGGGCAGGCCCTTAAAAGTCGTTTTCATTCGATTTCAATAGGGGCACCTGGTAACCCAAAAAGAGGGCACTCTGTCGTTTTTCCTGAATAATTCAACATAGAATATTTTCGGACTTTTTTTGAAAAGCTCCATAAATCCCTTAGGCCGGTGCCTACTGACTTGGACCCCTACTATGGTGCTCCCATATCGGGCATGGGCGTGGGCAGGCCCTTAAAAGTCATTTTCATTCGATTTCAATAGCGGCACCTGGTAACCCAAAAAGAGGGCACTCTGTCGTTTTTCCTGAATAGTTCAACATAGAATATTTTCGGACTTTTTTTGAAAAGCTCCATAAATCCCTTAGGCCGGTGCCTACTGACTTGGACCCCTACTATGGTGCTCCCATATCGGGCATGGGCGTGGGCAGGCCCTTAAAAGTCGTTTTCATTCGATTTCAATAGCGGCACCTGGTAACCCAAAAAGAGGGCACTCTGTCGTTTTTCCTGAATAGTTCAACATAGAATATTTTCGGACTTTTTTTGAAAAGCTCCATAAATCCCTTAGGCCGGTGCCTACTGACTTGGACCCCTACTATGGTGCTCCCATATCGGGCATGGGCGTGGGCAGGCCCTTAAAAGTCGTTTTCATTCGATTTCAATAGGGGCACCTGGTAACCCAAAAAGAGGGCACTCTGTCGTTTTTCCTGAATAATTCAACATAGAATATTTTCGGACTTTTTTTGAAAAGCTCCATAAATCCCTTAGGCCGGTGCCTACTGACTTGGACCCCTACTATGGTGCTCCCATATCGGGCATGGGCGTGGGCAGGCCCTTAAAAGTCATTTTCATTCGATTTCAATAGCGGCACCTGGTAACCCAAAAAGAGGGCACTCTGTCGTTTTTCCTGAATAATTCAACATAGAATATTTTCGGACTTTTTTTGAAAAGCTCCATAAATCCCTTAGGCCGGTGCCTACTGACTTGGACCCCTACTATGGTGCTCCCATATCGGGCATGGGCGTGGGCAGGCCCTTAAAAGTCATTTTCATTCGATTTCAATAGCGGCACCTGGTAACCCAAAAAGAGGGCACTCTGTCGTTTTTCCTGAATAGTTCAACATAGAATATTTTCGGACTTTTTTTGAAAAGCTCCATAAATCCCTTAGGCCGGTGCCTACTGACTTGGACCCCTACTATGGTGCTCCCATATCGGGCATGGGTGTGGGCAGGCCCTTAAAAGTCATTTTCATTCGATTTCAATAGCGGCACCTGGTAACCCAAAAAGAGGGCACTCTGTCGTTTTTCCTGAATAGTTCAACATAGAATATTTTCGGACTAATTTTGAAAAGCTCCATAAATCCCTTAGGCCGGTGCCTACTGACTTGGACCCCTACTATGGTGCTCCCATATCGGGCATGGGTGTGGGCAGGCCCTTAAAAGTCGTTTTCATTCGATTTCAATAGCGGCACCTGGTAACCCAAAAAGAGGGCACTCTGTCGTTTTTCCTGAATAATTCAACATAGAATATTTTCGGACTTTTTTTGAAAAGCTCCATAAATCCCTTAGGCCGGTGGCCACTGACTTGTGCCCGTAGTATGGTGCTCCCATATCGGGCATGGGTGTGGGCAGGCCCTTAAAAGTCATTTTCATTCGATTTCTGTAGCAGCACCTGGTAACCCAAACTAACATAAGGTGGTGTCAGTAGTGAGGATGCGGACAGACCTTTTATATAAAAGCTCCATAAATCCCTTAGGCCGGTGCCTACTGACTTGTGCCCGTAGTATGGTGCTCCCATAGCGGGCATGGGTGTCTGCAGGTCATTTAAATTCGTTTTCATTCGATTTAAATAGGGGCACCTGGTAACCCAAAAAGTGGGCACTCTGTCGTTTTTCCTGAGTAGTTCAACATAGAAAGTATTCAGACCTTATTTTTGAAAAGCTCCATAAATCCCTTAGGCCGGTGCCCACTGACTTGTGCCCATAGTATGGTGCTCCCATAGCGGGCATGGGTGTCTGCAGGTCATTTAAATTCATTTTCATTCGATTAGAATAGGAGCACCTGGTAACCCAAAAATAATACCAGGTGCACGGAGGGGAGGATGAGTACAGACATTTTATATAAAAGCTCCATAAATCCCTTAGGCCGGTGCCCACTGACTTGTGCCCATAGTATGGTGCTCCCATAGCGGGCATGGGTGTCTGCAGGTCATTTAAATTCATTTTCATTCGATTAGAATAGGAGCACCTGGTAACCCAAAAGAGGGCACTTAGCCGTTTTTCCTGAGTAGTTCAACATAGAATATTTTCGGACCTTTTTTGAAAAGCTCCATAAATCCCTCAGGCCGGCCCCCACTGACTTGTGCCCATAGTATGGTGCTCCCATAGCGGGCATGGGTGTCTGCAGGCCATTTAAAATCATTTTCATTCGATTTCAATAGCAGCACCTGGTAACCCAAAAATAATACCAGGTGCACTCATTCGATTTCAATAGGAGCACCTGGTAACCCAAAAATAATACCAGGTGCACAGAAGGGAGGATGAGTACAGACATTTTTTAAAAGCTTCATAAATCACTCAGGCCGGCCCCAACTGACTTGGGTCCGTAGTATGGTTGTTCCATATAGGGTATTGAGGTATGTAGCCTATCTAAAATCATTTAAAACCATTATAAAAATATGCACCTGGTAACCCAAAAATAATACCAGGTGCACGGCAGTGGCACTCTGTCACTTTTTCGACCAATTCCCGAAATCTTGAAATAATGATAAAACATAATTCCCGATGGGCTAGATGCCCCAAATTTTGGCTCATACCCTCTCTCGTGATGGTCAACAGTTATCCACTGTAAAAAAAATTTCGGAACCATAGGAATCTATTGTACAGGCAAGTGATTTTTTTCCCCAAAACATTAAAACACGATTTTCTATTAAAATGTTTTATAGAAAAACGGTTATAATTAGATGAAAATGTTCGTCTATTTGTACCCTTTCGTGCAAAAAAAACCTCAACCAGATTGGAGTTGTATTTTTTGTGTTATTAACGTTTTAACGGTTTTAGTGTCCACAAACTTTTGGCAAAAAATCGGAGCACATTGAAATCTATCGATTGACACGCCTTTTTTCGATAATTCGGCCTGTCCGGCGATGACACACTCCCTGGTGGGTGGACCAGACAGGTACCGGCGCGATTTGAGAAACCTGACTTTTGACAACAGGACTTCCATGTCCTAGAGAATCGGCGGTGGTGGCAAACTGCTCAGTCCGATTAGGAAACGTGAAACGGACACGTTTGAGGGATGTGAGACCCTCGGAACCATGGTCCCTTGGACCTTTTACCTCCGGCGACCGATTTAGGGTGATTCCCAACCCTTCGGTGCCCGATTTAGGGTGTTATTCCAGCCCTTCGGCGCCCGATTTAGGGTGTTATTCCAACCCTTCGGCGCCCGATTTAGGGTGTTATTCCAGCCCTTCGGCGCCCGATTTAGGGTGTTATTCCAACCCTTCGGCGCCCGATTTGTCCTAACTTTTGTTCCAAATGTCCCAGCTTGGTGGTGGGCGGATTTGGTTCACGTTGGGTCTCCATGGTTCTCCTCTGTTGTCCAGGTAGTTCATGTTCTTCAGACCGATTTGCATTCGATATCCACCTGGGAGGGCACCTGGCGGCCGGCATACGTGCTGGTGTTCAGCCGGTGTGTTCCTCCCGCCCCATGTGGATTTGCCTCTATCGGGGGAGCCCCTATCGTATACGGTTCACCCCGTATTTCGATATGCTTCAGCCGCGCACCGTCCGAGCGAGATCCAGCCGACCCGTCTGACCTAGTGGCCCTACATTGGTGTTCCGGTGCGGGGAGTGACCCACCCAGGCAGTGATGCATGAGGTGAC
>NW_024060266.1:20000-26161 GCF_016432855.1 Salvelinus namaycush
TGAAATCCTATGCAATTACCATAATAATTTTATCCCAGTCAAAGTGCCTCTTGCCCGGCATAGTATTTAATGTGTATACCCCTGAAATCCTATGCAATTACCATAATAATTTTATCCCAGTCAAAGTGCCTCTAGCCCGGCATAGTATTTAATGTGTATACCCCTGAAATCCTATGCAATTACCATAATAATTTTATCCCAGTCAAAGTGCCTCTTGCCCGGCATAGTATTTAATGTGTATACCCCTGAAATCCTATGCAATTACCATAATAATTTTATCCCAGTCAAAGTGCCTCTAGCCCGGCATAGTATTTAATGTGTATACCCCTGAAATCCTATGCAATTACCATAATAATTTTATCCCAGTCAAAGTGCCTCTAGCCCGGCATAGTATTTAATGTGTATACCCCTGAAATCCTATGCAATTACCATAATAATTTTATCCCAGTCAAAGTGCCTCTTGCCCGGCATAGTATTTAATGTGTATACCCCTGAAATCCTATGCAATTACCATCATAATTTTATCCCAGCTTACCCTATCCAATGTCGCCATCATGTGGACAAATCCAGATGGTGCGGGAATTTTTAAAATTGTATCCCAGTCAAAGTGCCTCTTGCCCGGCATAGTATTTAATGTGTATAGCCCTGAAATCCTATGCAATTACCACTCTATGGCACTTATGGAAGTGCCAAGTGCCAAATGCCAAGTGCCAAATGCCAAGTGCCAAGTGCCAAGTGCCACAGGGCAGTGCACACCTAATGTTACCCCAGTCAGAGTGCCTCTTGCCCGGCATAGTATTTAATGTGTATACCCCTGAAATCCTATGCAATTACCACTCTATGGCACTTATGAAAGGTTTAAAGTGCCAAATGCCAAGTGCCAAGTGCCACAGGGCTCCAGGGGGGCAGTGCACACATAATGTTACCCCGGTCAGAGTGCCTCTTGCCCGGCATAGTATTTAATGTGTGTAGCCCTTTATCCTTTAAAATGACCCAGTCAGGGGTCTGGCACCTATGGCACTTATGAAAGGTTTAAAGTGCCAAGTGCCAAGTGCCAAGTGCCACAGGGCTCCAGGGGGGCAGTGCACACATAATGTTACCCCGGTCAGAGTGCCTCTTGCCCGGCATAGTATTTAATGTGTGTAGCCTATTATCCTGTATTAAATGACCCAGTCAGGGGTCTGGCACCTATGGCACTTATGAAAGGTTTAAAGTGCCAAGTGCCAAGTGCCAAGTGCCACAGGGCTCCAGGGGGGCAGTGCACACATAATGTTACCCCGGTCAGAGTGCCTCTTGCCCGGCATAGTATTTAATGTGTGTAGCCCTTTATCCTTTAAAAATGACCCAGTCAGGGGTCTGGCACCTATGGCACTTATGAAAGGTTTAAAGTGCCAAGTGCCAAGTGCCAAGTGCCACAGGGCTCCAGGGGGGCAGTGCACACATAATGTTACCCCGGTCAGAGTGCCTCTTGCCCGGCATAGTATTTAATGTGTGTAGCCTATTATCCTGTATTTAAAATGACCCAGTCAGGGGTCTGGCACCTATGGCACTTATGAAAGGTTTAAAGTGCCAAGTGCCAAGTGCCAAGTGCCACAGGGCTCCAGGGGGGCAGTGCACACATAATGTTACCCCGGTCAGAGTGCCTCTTGCCCGGCATAGTATTTAATGTGTGTAGCCTATTATTCTGTATTAAAATGACCCAGTCAGGGGTCTGGCACCTATGGCACTTATGAAAGGTTTAAAGTGCCAAGTGCCAAGTGCCAAGTGCCACAGGGCTCCAGGGGGGCAGTGCACACCTAATGTTACCCCGGTCAGAGTGCCTCTTGCCCGGCATAGTATTTAATGTGTGTAGCCCTTTATTCTTTAAAAATGACCCAGTCAGGGGTCTGGCACCTATGGCACTTATGAAAGGTTTAAAGTGCCAAGTGCCAAGTGCCAAGTGCCACAGGGCTCCAGGGGGGGGCAGTGCACACCTAATGTTACCCCGGTCAGAGTGCCTCTTGCCCGGCATATTTTTTTTTTTTTAAATAGCTTTAAAAATTACCCAGGCAGGGGTTTGGCACCTATGGCACCTGTGGCACTGCTGATGGAACTTACGACCTTCTTAGGGTTAGGGTTAGGGTTAGGGTTGGGGCGTTTGGCACTTGGTGAAGGGGCGTTTGACACTTGTGTAAGTGGCATTGTGGTATGTGGAAGTGGCATTGTGGTATGTGGAAGTGGCATTGTGGTATGTGGAAGTGGCATTGTGGTATGTGGAAGTGGTATTGTGGCATGTGGCATCTGAGCCTGTGGGCTCCAAGGGCAGTGCTCTATGAATTGAATCCCATTCAAGGTGCCTATTTTCCGGCATAACAATTCATGTCTATAGCCCTAAGCAGGGCATAGCTATGACACAGCCCCGCCCTTGCCCCGCCCGTGCCCCGCCCGTGCCCCGCTCGCGCCGCACCTGTATCCACACCTGGTGATAATTAGGCCATTGATTAGGCGACGGTTGGAAGCTAACAAACATACACACAGGAAGGCAGGAGAGAGAAGCTAGCTATGGACAGCAAACAAAAACGACATGACTGTGGACTTTGTACCAAGACGCATATTTCGCGGATAGACAAACATTTTAAGACTGTCCATGGACTTACACACGCATCTATGGAATGGAATCATGCCGTGCAATGTAGCCCGATTTCGGCTGAGACACAGCAGGCCTACCCAGGGGATTGTATGGAGCCTAACAACGGCGTTGGAAGTGAGTTGTCCGCAGAACAGCAGCTGAGTGGCGAGAGTGAGCAGTCAGCGGTGCAGTCAACCAGTCAGGCGACGGTGCAGTCAACCGGTGAACAATGCTCGGAACCGGGGGAGCAATGCAGCGTCATGTCGCCTTCCACCGATAGCGAAAGTGATGGAGGCGGCGGTGGTGTGCCGTCCACAACTGAAGGTTTGAGTGATGTCATTTTGAATGAATATGCTACCTATATTAAGGGTATTAACCCTTCAGTTAAAAGAATAGACAATAGTCACACCAGTCTGTCACGAGTACGGGAATTCCTCCGCATTATGTCCGAGGACAAATCCGATGAAGGCCTGTGTTTTCTGGACAACTACATGCGTGTGTATGAGTGGTACCGGACATGTGAAGGCCGTAGTTTGGCACCATCCACATTAAAACTATACCGATCAGATGTTAGAAGTTTCCTGAAATATCTTATTCAGTTCCGGCCGAATGGTCTGCAAGCTAAAGCCAGTGTAATTCGCAAATTGTTACTCTGCTTGGCAAAGATAGACAGGGATTCTAGGCAGAGCCTGGCAACGCACATGGCACAATTTCGCAGACGCTGCAGGGACGAGGTGCTCAGCGCTGCGGAGTTAAAACGATTTTTGGAGCTAAGCAATGCATCTATTCCTTCTGTTCTCAGCAGGCTGGAAGTCCGAGCCACCTCATCTGACAGACGCAGGTTTGCGGCTCTCATGTCCAGCCGGTTGGCGACTTTTAATGGAACTCGACGATCCCCAGTCACCATGTTCGGTGAGAGTGATTTCAATGAAATAACCAATGAAAGTGGGGTTTATCAAATGACTGTAGCAAGCCACAAAACTAACTACAGCTTCGGGGAGTGCAGAATTGTTATATCTGATGAGGAATACACTTGGCTTCAACGATTCCATCGGATCAGGCCTCATCTGAGTGGAATGACCCCAGACACAACACTCTTCTTTTTCACATGCTCTGGTAAACCATACGGTAATCTCTGTGATTGTGTGGGTAAGATTTTTGCAGAGTTTGGCATTGGAAGGAAAGTGACATTTGGTACAATTCGAAGAAGCATTGCCACATTAAACTTTAATCTTGGGTCGCTTACAGACCGTGGAACTGTGGCTGACCACATGTGTCACTCCCTGGAGACGCAGGCACGCTACTACCGTTCCCATAATTTGCCTCATAATGCAAGCCAGGCTCGGAGACTAATTGAGGGACAAATCAATCCATGAATAACTCTAAATAAATACAATATTTTTTGCAATTAATCCTTGTCTTTGTGTGTCATTTTCATTCGATTTCAATAGGAGCACCTAGTAACCCAAAAATAATACCAGGTGCACTCATTCGATTAGAATGGGAGCACCTGGTAACCCAAAAATAATACCAGGTGCACGGAGGGGAGGATGAGTACAGACATTTTATATAAAAGCTCCATAAATCCCTTAGGCCGGTGGCCACTGACTTGTGCCCGTAGTATGGTGCTCCCATATCGGGCATGGGTGTGGGCAGGCCCTTAAAAGTCATTTTCATTCGATTTCTGTAGCAGCACCTGGTAACCCAAACTAACATAAGGTGGTGTCAGTAGTGAGGATGCGGACAGACCTTTTATATAAAAGCTCCATAAATCCCTTAGGCCGGTGCCTACTGACTTGTGCCCGTAGTATGGTGCTCCCATAGCGGGCATGGGTGTCTGCAGGTCATTTAAATTCGTTTTCATTCGATTTAAATAGGGGCACCTGGTAACCCAAAAAGTGGGCACTCTGTCGTTTTTCCTGAGTAGTTCAACATAGAAAGTATTCAGACCTTATTTTTGAAAAGCTCCATAAATCCCTTAGGCCGGTGCCCACTGACTTGTGCCCATAGTATGGTGCTCCCATAGCGGGCATGGGTGTCTGCAGGTCATTTAAATTCATTTTCATTCGATTAGAATAGGAGCACCTGGTAACCCAAAAATAATACCAGGTGCACGGAGGGGAGGATGAGTACAGACATTTTATATAAAAGCTCCATAAATCCCTTAGGCCGGTGCCCACTGACTTGTGCCCATAGTATGGTGCTCCCATAGCGGGCATGGGTGTCTGCAGGTCATTTAAATTCATTTTCATTCGATTAGAATAGGAGCACCTGGTAACCCAAAAGAGGGCACTTAGCCGTTTTTCCTGAGTAGTTCAACATAGAATATTTTCGGACCTTTTTTGAAAAGCTCCATAAATCCCTCAGGCCGGCCCCCACTGACTTGTGCCCATAGTATGGTGCTCCCATAGCGGGCATGGGTGTCTGCAGGCCATTTAAAATCATTTTCATTCGATTTCAATAGCAGCACCTGGTAACCCAAACTAACATAAGGTGGTGTCAGTAGTGAGGATCGATTTCAATAGCAGCACCTGGTAACCCAAAAAGAGGGCACATAGCCGTTTTTCCTGAATAGTTCAACATAGAATATTTTCGGACTAATTTTGAAAAGCTCCATAAATCCCTTAGGCCGGTGCCTACTGACTTGGACCCCTACTATGGTGCTCCCATATCGGGCATGGGCGTGGGCAGGCCCTTAAAAGTCGTTTTCATTCGATTTCAATAGGGGCACCTGGTAACCCAAAAAGAGGGCACTCTGTCGTTTTTCCTGAATAGTTCAACATAGAATATTTTCGGACTTTTTTGAAAAGCTCCATAAATCCCTTAGGCCGGTGCCTACTGACTTGGACCCCTACTATGGTGCTCCCATATCGGGCATGGGTGTGGGCAGGCCCTTAAAAGTCATTTTCATTCGATTTCAATAGCGGCACCTGGTAACCCAAAAAGAGGGCACTCTGTCGTTTTTCCTGAATAGTTCAACATAGAATATTTTCGGACTTTTTTGAAAAGCTCCATAAATCCCTTAGGCCGGTGCCTACTGACTTGGACCCCTACTATGGTGCTCCCATATCGGGCATGGGCTGTGGGCAGGCCCTTAAAAGTCGTTTTCATTCGATTTCAATAGCGGCACCTGGTAACCCAAAAAGAGGGCACTCTGTCGTTTTTCCTGAATAATTCAACATAGAATATTTTCGGACTTTTTTTGAAAAGCTCCATAAATCCCTTAGGCCGGTGCCTACTGACTTGGACCCCTACTATGGTGCTCCCATATCGGGCATGGGCGTGGGCAGGCCCTTAAAAGTCATTTTCATTCGATTTCAATAGCGGCACCTGGTAACCCAAAAAGAGGGCACTCTGTCGTTTTTCCTGAATAGTTCAACATAGAATATTTTCGGACTTTTTTTGAAAAGCTCCATAAATCCCTTAGGCCGGTGCCTACTGACTTGGACCCCTACTATGGTGCTCCCATATCGGGCATGGGCGTGGGCAGGCCCTTAAAAGTCGTTTTCATTCGATTTCAATAGCGGCACCTGGTAACCCAAAAGAGGGCACT
>NW_024060267.1:0-22500 GCF_016432855.1 Salvelinus namaycush
CGGCTGCTCATGGCTGGCTGGCGACTCCGGCTGCTCATGGCTGGCTGGCGGCTCTGGCAGATCCTGGCTGATTGGCGGCTCTGGCAGATCCTGGCTGATTGGCGGCTCTGGCAGATCCTGGCTGACTGGCGGCTCTGGAAGATCCTGGCTGGTTGGCGGCTCTGGCGGATCCTGGCTGACGAACGGCTCTGACGGCTCGGGACAGACGGATGGCTCAGACGGCGCTGGGCAGACGGATGGCTCAGACGGCGCTGGGCAGACGGCCGACTCTGATCTGCTGAGGCGCACAGTAGGCCTGGTGCGTGGTGCCGGAACTGGTGGTACCGGACTGGAGACACGCACCTCAAGGCTAGTGCGGGGAGCAGGAACAGGGCACACTGAATTCTCGAGGCGCACTATAGGCCTGGTGCGTGGTACCGGAACTGGTGGTACCGGGCTGAGGGCACGCACCTCAGGGCGAGTGCGGGGAGAAGGAACAGTGCGTACAGGGCTCCGGAGACGCACAGGAGGCTTGGTGCGTGGTACCGGAACTGGAGGTACCGGGCTGGGGACACGCACCTGAAGGCTAGTGCGGGGAGAAAGAATAGGGCATACTGGACCCAGGAGACGCACATTAGGCCTAGTGCGTGGTGCCGGCACTGGTGGTACCGGGCTGAGGGCACGCACCTCAGGGCGAGTGCGGGGAGAAGGAACAGTGCGTACAGGGCTCCGGAGACGCACAGGAGGCTTGGTGCGTGGTACCGGAACTGGAGGTACCGGGCTGGGGACACGCACCTGAAGGCTAGTGCGGGGAGAAAGAACAGGGCATACTGGACCCAGGAGACGCACATTAGGCCTAGTGCGTGGTGCCGGCACTGGTGGTACCGAGCTGGGGACACGCATCTCAGGGCTAGTGCGGGGAGCAGCAACAGGACGCACAGGACTCTGGAGACGTACAGGAGGCTTGGTGCGTGGTGCCGGAACTGGTGGTACCGGGCTGGAGACACGCACCATAGGGCGAGTGCGTGGAGGAGGAACAGGGCTCTGGAGACACACTGGAAGCCTGGTGCGTGGTGTAGGCACTGGTGGTACTGGGCTGGGGCGGGGAGGTGGCGCCGGAAATACCAGACCGTGCAGGCGTACTGGCTCCCTTGAGCACTGAGCCTGCCCAACCTTACCTGGTTGTATGCTCCCCGTAGCCCGACCAGTGCGGGGAGGTGGAATAACCCGCACTGGGCTGTGTAGGCGAACCGGGGACACCATGCGTAAGGCTGGTGCCATGTATGCCGGCCCGAGGAGACGCACTGGAGGCCAGATGCGTTGGGCCGGCTTCATGACATCCGGCTCAATACTCAATCTAGCCCTGCCAGTGCGGGGAGGTGGAATAACCCGCACCGGGTTATGCACACTACAGGAGACACCGTGCGCTCTCCCGCATAACACGGTGTCTGCCCGTACTTTCGCGCTCCACGGTAAGCTCGGGGAGTTGGCGCAGGTCTCCTACCTGACTTCGCCACACTCCCTTGTAGCCCCCCCCAAGAAATGTTTGGGTTTGACTCTCGGGCTTCCAGCCTTGCTTCCGTGCTGCCTCCTCATATCGCCTCCTCTCGGCTTTAGCTGCCTCCAGCTCTTCACGAGGGAGGCGATATTCTCCCGGTTGAGCCCAAGGTCCCTTACCTTCCAGTATCTCCTCCCAAGTCCAAGAATCCTTTATGCGCTGCTCCTGCTGCTGCTTAACACGCTGCTTGGTCCCGGTTTGGTGGGTAATTCTGTCACGATCGTCTTGAGGATAATGAGTGGACCAAGGCACAGCGTGTGAAAAATACATATTTTTTATTTGAGACGAGTGAAACACGAAATGAACACTTAGAACAAAACGAAACAAAACAACAAACGACCGTGAAGCTACAAACGTAAGTGCAATACAAAAGCTACAAACGTTCTACATAGACAATTACCCACAAAACCCAATGCCTATGGCTGCCTTAAATATGGCTCTCAATCAGAGACAATGAACCACAGCTGCCTCTAATTGAGAACCAATCTAGGCAGCCATAGACATACAAACACCTAGACAAGATACTGACCCATTTAACATACAAACCCCTAGACAATCCAAAAACACATACATTCCCCATGTCACACCCTGACCTAACTAAAATAATAAAGAAAACAAAGAATACTAAGGCCAGGGCATGACAAAACCCCATCAAATACATTTGGGATGAATTGGAATGTACACTGCGAGCCAGGCCTAATCGCCCAACATCCGTGCCCAACCTCACTAATGCTCTTATGGCTGAATGGAAGCAAGTCCCCGCAGTAATGTTCCAACAACTAGTGAAAAGCCTTCCCAGAAGAATGGAGGCTGTTAGAGCAGCAACGGCGGGATCAACTACATATTAATACCCCTGATTTTGGAATGAGATGTTTGATGAGCAGGTGTCCACATACTGTTGGTCATGTAGTGTATCATTACAATGTGAAAATGTCTATCATAGATATTATAATGTTTCATTGTCGTCTATCTGATCGAAAATGGGCTTAATCCGACTCATGAAACTTTCAGCGTCAAAATCATTTTATTCTGCTCAGGTGTCGAAAATCTGTCTGATCTGAGCATACATATACACCATATTCAGTGGTAGTCTCACACCCTGATCTGAGAGAGCCATTTTATTTCTCTATTTGGTTAGGTCAGGGTGTGATGTGGGGTGGGCATTCTATGTTTTGTATTTTTGTGTGTTTGGCCGAGTGTGGTTCCCAATCAGAGGCAGCTGTCTATCGTTGTCTCTGATTGGGAATCATACTTAGGCAGCCTGTTTTGCCACCTTAGCTGTGGGTAGTTGTCTTCGTTTAATGCATGTATTGCTTTACAGAGCTTCACATTCGTTTTTGTTGTTATTTGTTTTGTTGGCGACATTAAAAAAGAAAGAAAAATGTACGCTCACCACGCTGCACCTTGGTCCGGTCGTTTCCCTGACGACGATCGTGGCTGCACCTTGGTCCGGTCATTTCCCTGACGACGATCGTGGCTGCACCTTGGTCCGGTCATTTCCCTGACGACGATCGTGGCTGCACCTTGGTCCGGTCATTTCCCTGACGACGATCGTGGCTGCACCTTGGTCCGGTCATTTCCCTGACGACGATCGTGGCTGCACCTTGGTCCGGTCGTTTCCCTGACGACGATCGTGGCTGCACCTTGGTCCGGTCATTTCCCTGACGACGATCGTGGCTGCACCTTGGTCCGGTCATTTCCCTGACGACGATCGTGGCTGCACCTTGGTCCGGTCATTTCCCTGACGACGATCGTGGCTGCACCTTGGTCCGGTCATTTCCCTGACGACGATCGTGGCTGCACCTTGGTCCGGTCATTTCCCTGACGACGATCGTGGCTGCACCTTGGTCCGGTCATTTCCCTGACGACGATCGTGGCTGCACCTTGGTCCGGTCATTTCCCTGACGACGATCGTGACAGAACTACCCACCACAAACGGACCAAGCGACGTGGCCGGGAGGAGCAGCGTTTTCTGGAGGAATGGACATGGGAGGAGATCTTGGAAGGCAAGGGACCCTGGGCAAAGGCTGGAGAGTATCGGCGTCCAAGGGAGGAGAGAGAGGCGGCGAAAGCAGAGCGGCGACAGTACGAGGAGTTGGCACAGCGGTGCAGGCACGAGAGGCAGCCCGCCAAAAAATGTTGGGGGGGCACACAAGGAGATTGGCTGAGTCAGGTTGGAGACCTGAGCCAACTCCCCGAGCTTACCGTGGGGAGCGTGTGACTGGTCAGGCACCGTGTTATGCAATGATGCGCACGGTGTCTCCAGTGCGCACTCATAGCCCAATAGGGATTAAAGGAGTGTGGAAGGCCCAATAGGGATTAAAGGAGTGTGGAAGGCCCAATAGGGATTAAAGGAGTGTGGAAGGCACGATAGGGATTAAAGGAGTGATAAAAGGCCCAATAGGGATTACAGGAGTGTGGAAGGCCCAATAGGGGTTAAAGGAGTATGGTAGGCCCAATAGGGATTAAAGGAGTGTGAAAGGCACAACGGGGATTAAAGGAGTATGAAAGGCCCAATAGGGGTTAAAGGAGTGTGGAAGGCCCAATAGGGATTAAAGGAGTGTGGAAGGCCCAATAGGGATTAAAGGAGTGTGGAAGGCCCAATAGGGATTAAATCAAATCAAGTTTATTTTATATAGCCCTTCGTACATCAGCTAATATCTCGAAGTGCTGTACAGAAACCCAGCCTAAAACCCCAAACAGCAAGCAATGCAGGTGTAGAAGCACGGTGGCTAGGAAAAACTCCCTAGAAAGGCCAAAACCTAGGAAGAAACCTAGAGAGGAACCAGGCTATGAGGGGTGGCCAGTCCTCTTCTGGCTGTGCCGGGTGGAGATTATAACAGAACATGGCCAAGATGTTCAAAATGTTCATAAGTGACAAGCATGGTCAAATAATAATCAGGAATAAATGTCAGTTGGCTTTTCATAGCCGATCATTAAGAGTTGAAAACAACAGGTCTGGGACAGGTAGGGGTTCCATAACCGCAGGCAGAACAGTTGAAACTGGAATAGCAGCAAGGCCAGGTGGACTGGGGACAGCAAGGAGTCATCATGCCCGGTAGTCCTGACGTATGGTCCTAGGGCTCAGGTCCTCCGAGAGAGAGAAAGAAAGAGAGAAGGAGAGAATTAGAGAGAGCCAAGATTTTCAAAATGTTCATAAATGACAAGCATGGTCAAATAATAATCAGGAATAAATGTCAGTTGGCTTTTCATAGCCGATCATTAAGAGTTGAAAGCAGCAGGTCTGGGACAGGTAGGGGTTCCATAACCGCAGGCAGAACAGTTGAAACTGGAACAGCAGCAAGGCCAGGTGGACTGGGGACAGCAAGGAGTCATCATGCCCGGTAGTCCGGACGTATGGTCCTAGGGCTCAGGTTCTCCGAGAGAGAGAAAGAAAGAGAGAAGGAGAGAATTAGAGAGAGCATACTTAAATTCACACAGGACACTGGATAAGACAGGAGAAGTACTCCAGATATAACCAACTGACCCTAGCCCCCCGACACATAAACTACTGCAGCATAAATACTGGAGGCTGAGACAGGAGGGGTCAGGAGACACTGTGGCCCCATCCGATGATACCCCCGGACAGGGCCAAACAGGAAGGATATAACCCCACCCACTTTGCCAAAGCACAGCCCCCGCACCACTAGAGGGATATCTTCAACCACCAACTTACAATCCTGAGACAAGGCCGAGTATAGCCCACAAAGATCTCCACCACAGCACAAACCAAGGGGGGGCGCCAACCCAGACAGGAAGATCACGTCAGTAACTCAACCCACTCAAGTGACACACTTGAGGACGGCATGAAAGAGCACCAGTAAGCCAGTGACTCAGCCCCTGTAATAGGGTTAGAGGCAGAGAATCCCAGTGGAGAGAGGGGAACCGGCCAGGCAGAGACAGCAAGGGCGGTTCGTTGCTCCAGAGCCTTTCCGTTCACCTTCACACTCCTGGGCCAGACTACACTCAATCATATGACCTACTGAAGAGATAAGTCTTCAGTAAAGACTTAAAGGTTGAGACCGAGTCTGCGTCTCTCACATGGGTAGGCAGACCGTTCCATAAAAATGGAGATCTATAGGAGAAAGCCCTGCCTCCAGCTGGTTGCTTAGAAATTCTAGGGACAATTAGGAGGCCTGCGTCTTGTGACCGTAGCGTACGTGTAGGTATTTACGGCAGGACCAACTCGGAAAGATAGGTAGGAGCAAGCCCATGTAACGCTTTATAGGTTAACAGTAAAACCTTGAAATCAGGAAGCCAGTGTAGGGAAGCTAGCACTGGAGTAATATGATCAAATTTCTTGGTTCTAGTCAGGATTCTAGCAGCCGTATTTAGCACTAACTGAAGTTTATTTAGTGCTTTATCCGGGTAGCCGGAAAGTAGAGCATTGCAGTAGTCTAACCTAGAAGTAACAAATGCATGGATTAATTTTTCTGCATCATTTTTGGACAGAAAATTTCTGATTTTTGCAATGTTACAATTAAATGAGCAATTAAATGAGTTATAAAAGGCCAAATAGGGATTAAAGGAGTGTGGAAGGCCCAATAGGGGTTAAAGGAGTGTGGAAGGCCCAATAGGGGTTAAAGGAGTGTGGAAGGCCCAATAGGGATTAAAGGGGTGTGGAAGGCCAAATGGGGATTAAAGGAGTGTGGAAGGCCCAATAGGGATTAAAGGAGTGTGGAAGGCCCAATGGGGATTAAAGGAGTGTGGAAGGCCCAATAGGGATTAAATGAGTGATAAAAGGCCCAATAGGGATTAAAGGAGTGTGGAAGGCCCAATGGGGGTTAAAGGAGTGTGGAAGGCCCAATGGGGGTTAAAGGAGTGTGGAAGGCCCAATAGGGATTAAAGGAGTGTGGAAGGCCCAATGGGGATTAAAGGAGTGTGGAAGGCCCAATGGGGGTTAAAGGAGTGTGGAAGGCCCAATGGGGATTAAAGGAGTGTGGAAGGCCCAATAGGGATTAAAGGAGTGTGGAAGGCCCAATGGGGATTAAAGGAGTGTGGAAGGCCCAATAGGGATTAAAGGAGTGTGGAAGGCCCAATGGGGGTTAAAGGAGTGTGGAAGGCCCAATGGGGGTTAAAGGAGTGTGGAAGGCCCAATAGGGATTAAAGGAGTGTGGAAGGCCCAATAGGGATTAAAGGAGTGTGGAAGGCCCAATGGGGGTTAAAGGAGTGTGGAAGGCCCAATAGGGATTAAAGGAGTGTGGAAGGCCCAATAGGGATTAAAGGAGTGTGGAAGGCCCAATGGGGGTTAAAGGAGTGTGGAAGGCCCAATGGGGATTAAATGAGTGTGGAAGGCCCAATAGGGATTAAAGGAGTGTGGAAGGCCCAATGGGGATTAAAGGAGTGATCAATTGAATGTGGAATTAGTATCTCAAAATCCTTTCAGACAAAGGGAGCAGGTCCCTGTTCAAACAGTTCTGGGTTGGTGTCTTTGTCCAACTGAGACCGAAGCGAGAACGGAGGACAATCGTTAAAACTCCAATAATGGTGTTTGGACACCACTCATTGTGATCCGGGGGATCAATACTCAAGGGCGCTTTCCAGTTACCAACTACGCTGACGTCTGAGCAGCAGATTTCGGCCGGCTGTGGCTATTATTTGTGCCCTGCTTTTATAGTTTAGGTCGAATGGACAGTGAGGGCGGGGCTAGGTGCTAAGGCTCCTTGCCTGATTAGCTGAAACGTTCCGTGGTCTAATTTAGCAGTAGGTCCCCAGCCCCAGGGAAGAGAGTCTCTTTCCTTTGGGAATTGATAGGAAGGCATTCTACCCAGGTTATCAATAGAAGAACGGATCTCTCTGAGCAGATCTTGAATTGGAATTTGTACCATCTGGACGTGGGCAATAATATCTAGGAGCCAAACAACGGTATGGATCGTCTTGTTCAACGGTGTGGAATGCAAGGTAACTATGAGGACAGTGTCTTGGAGAGTAATTAATATTTTGCAGCTGTTGAGGATCTTCTCTTTAATTCCTGGCATCTTATTTTCCAGGCCTTTTACAGGGACTTCAGGAAGTATTCACACCACTGGACTTTTTCCACATGTTGTTATGTTACAGCCTGAATTTAAAATGGAGGACATTGAGATGTTTTGGTCACTGGCCTACACACAATACCAAAATAATGTCAAAATGGAATTTTGTTTTTAGAAAATTGTTGGGAAGCAAGTTCAGGGAGTGTATTTAACATCTAAATGAATATAGAACAAAACAAGAAACACGGGTAACGTACAGACATGAATCCTGGAACTGAAACAATGACGCCTGGGGAAAGAACCAAAGAGAGTGACATATGTAGGGAAGGTAATCAGGCAGGTGATGGAGTCCAGATGAGTCTAATGAGGCTCTAGTGCACGTAATGATAGTGACATGTGTGAGTAATAATGAGCAGCCTGGTGACCTGGAGTGCCAGAAGGGGAGTATACGTGACAATTGTCAAATTAATTAAAAATGAAAAGCTGAAATGTCTTGAGTCAATAAGTGTTCAAACCCTTTGTTATGGCAAGTCTAGATACGTTCGAGTAAAAATGTGTTTAACAAGTCACATAATAAGTTGCATGGACTCACTCTGTGTGCAATAATAGTGTTTAACATGATTTTTGAATGACTACCTTATCTCTGTACCCCACACACACAATTATCTGTAATATCCCTCAGTCGAGCAGTGAATTTTAAACACAGATTCAACCACAAAGACCAGGGAGGTTTTCCAATGCCTCGAAAAGAAGGGCACCGATTGGTAGATTGGTAAAAAATAAAAAGCAAACATTAAATACCCCTTTGAGGATGGTGAAGTTAATAATTACACTCTAAATGATGTATCAATAAACCTAGTCACTACAGAGATACAGGTGTCCTTTCTAACTCAGATGCCAGAGAGGAAGGAAACAGCTCCTGGATTTCACCATAGGGCCAACGGTGCCTTGAAAACAGTTACAGAGTTTAATGGCTGTGATAGGAGAAAACTGAGGATGGATCAGCAACATTGTAGTTACTCCACAATACTAACCTAAATGACAGAGTGAAAAAAGGAAGTTTGTACAGAATAAAATATAAAAAAACACGCATCCTGTTTCCAACAAGGCACTAAAGTGATACTGCTAAAAATGTGGCAGTGTCATGAGTCTCTCTCCTTGGTGTGGATCAAACCCGGTCGTAAAATTTAGAAAGAACTTTCTCTTTCTTGGTCTCTAGTTTGGGAGAATGGAATGTCTGGGTGTAACAGAGAGTCTCTTGCCCAAAAAACTTAAACATCAAACAATGGACACTGGGACAATAGATTTCAACATCCGAATGTTGGGAATGATGACAGATGGAAAATGGGAAATTAATGTCTATTTCGTGACGCCAATAAAATTATCAGAAAGATGTTATAACGGAAACATTGTAACTTTAAGAGCTTTCACACTGTACAGTCGTGGCCAAAGGTTTTGAGAGTGACACAAATATACATTTTCACAAAATCTGCCGCCTCAGTTTGTATGATGGCAATTTGCATATACTCCAGAATGTTATGAAGAGTGATCAAATTAATTGCAATTAATTGCAAAGTCCCTCTTTGCCATGCAAATGAACTGAATCCCCAAAAAACATTTCCACTGCATTTCAGCCCTGCTACAAAAGGACCAGCTTACATCATGTCAGTGATTCTCTCGTTAACACAGGTGTGAGTGTTGACGAGGACAAGGTTGGAGATCACTCTGTCATGCTGATTGAGTTCAAACAACAGACTGGAAGCTTCAAAAGGAGGATGGTGCTTAGAATCATTGTTCTTCCTCTGTCAAACATGGTTACCTGCAAGGAAACATGTGCCGTCATCATTGCTTTGCACAAAAATGTCTTCAATATATTGCTGCCAGTAAGATTGCACCTAAATCAACAAATTTATCAGATCATCAAGAACTTCAAGGAGAGCTATTCAATTGTTGTGAAGAAGGCTTCAGGGCGCCCAAGAAAGTCCAGCAAGCGCCAGGACCGTCTCCTAAAGTTGATTCAGCTGCGGGATCGGGGCACCACCAGTACAGAGCTTGCTCAGGAATGGCAGCAGGCAGCTGTGAGTGCATCTGCACGCACAGTGAGGCAAAGACTTTTGGAGGATGCCCTGGTGTCAAGAAGGGCAGCAAAGAAGCCACTTCTCTACAGGAAAAACATCAGGGACAGACTGATATTCTGCAAAAGGTACAGGGATTGAACTGCTGAGGATTGGGGTAAAGTAATTTTCTCTGATGAATCCCCTTTCCGATTGTTTGGGGCATCCGGAAAAAACCTTGTCCGGAGAAGACAAGGTGAGCGCTACCATCAGTCCTGTGTCATGCCAACAGTAAAGCATCCTGAGACCATTCATGTGTGGGGTTGTTTCTCAGCCAAGGGAGTGGGCTCACTCACAATTTTGCCTAAGAACACAGCCATGAATAAAGAATGGTACCAACACATCCTCCGAGAGCAACTTCTCCCAACCATCCAGGAACCGTTTGGTGACAAACAATGCCTTTTCCAGCATGATGGAGCACCTTGCCATAAGGCAAAAGTGATAACTAAGTTGCTCAGGAACAAAACATTGATATTTTGGGTCCATGATCAGGAAACTCCCCAGACCTTAATCCCATTGAGAACTTGTGGTCAAGCCTCAAGAGGTGGGTGGACAAACAAAAACCCACAAATTCTGACAATCTCAAAGCATTGATTATGCAAGAATGGGCTGCCATCAGTCAGGATGTGGCCCAGAAGTTAATTGACAACATGGCAGCACGGATTGCAGAGGTCTTGAAAAAGAAGGGTCAACACTGCAAATATTGACTCTTTGCATCAACTTCATGTAATTGTCAATAAAAGCCTTTGACACTTATGAAATGCTTGTAATTATACTTCAGTATTCCATAGTAACATCTGACAAAAATATCTAAAGACACTGAAGCAGCAAACTTTGTGAAAATTTATATTTGTGTCATTCTCAAAATGTTTGGCCACGACTGTTTAAATTCCTTCTAAATGTTGTAAAACTTATATGAGTAAATATGAAACTATTTGTGACAAGATAGCAATTTGATTTTAGCTTTCTAAATGAGAATAGTTTTTCTTGCAAACTTGTGCCCAGTGCCCTCTGAAACTCTCAACTAGTGAAGAAGGTAAATACTAGATCAAACATTCACAGTCTGCAGCTGGGTATGTAAAGTAGTCTAGGACAATTTGACCAAAGACGAGAGGGAAGAATAGATCACTCTCACCACTGTGTGGGACACCTGAGGTACCCATTCTAAAAACACTCCATTACAAAGGAACCTACAACTAAGAAGGACAAGGTGACCCCTGGAGGACAACGAGAGACTTACATCGAACCACTTCCCGTGGATGGATCGAGTGGTTTCAACAGAGAGACAACAGAGAAAGACATCTACTCGTAAATACATGTTGCATTTCTAATCCGAGTGAGCGGATGCTAGGGTGCTAAGTATTCTTGTTACGGGGAGCGTAGGTTCCAAATGTATGTACGATAAGTTGACTCTTTGTCTCTCCCTCTCCTAGTAGGCCCTCCCTTTCCAAACGGTCATACTTTTGTTAGTCCACTAGGGACTTGTTTTCATTGTATTATGAATGTAATCGATAACCTATGCTGTGTGTGTTTACGTATTCTGTGTGATGATTAGGTTAGTTTGTAAATAAATAATTAAGCCAATTTGTGTATCACTGATTCATCAAAAGGGTTCTTGCAACGTTCAGAATGAGACTGATGAGGTAATAATTAATAAATTACTTTTATTGATGTAGGAGTTTAAGTCGGGAGATAGAAACTCTGTAAATAACTTTTCCCATGGTGCCACAAATTCCTAATAAGTTAATTGCTACATATTAATTTAAATCAGTGTCAGTTAATCATAATATAATTATTTAACCTTTCTCGCCCAGGGGTTCCGCTAGCGGAACACCCACAACATTCCGCTGAAAAGGCAGCGCGCGAAATTCAAAAATATTTTTTTGAAATATTTAACTTTCACACATTAACAAGTCCAATACAGCAAATGAAAGATAAACATCTTGTGAATCCAGCCAACGTGTCCGATTTTTAAAATGTTTTACAGCGAAAACACAACATATATTTATGTTAGCTCACCACCAAATCCAAAAAAGCACAGACATTTTTTGACAACAAAGATAGCTTTCACAAAACCCACAAATAGAGATAAAATTAATCACTAACCTTTGAACATCTTCATCAGATGAGTCATATGACATCATGTTACACAATACATGTATGTTTTGTTCGATAATGTGCATATATATATATATATTTAAAAAATCTCAGTTTACATTGGCGCGTTACGTGGAGTAATGTTTTGATTCCAAAACATCCGGTGATTTTGCAGAAATACTCATAATAAACATTGATAAAAGATGCAAGTGTTATTCACAAAATTAAAGATAAACGTATCCTCTATGCAACTGCTGTGTCAGATTTCAAAATAAACTTTACGGAAAAATAATAATCTGAGAACGGCGCTCAGAGCACAATCCAGCCAAAAAATAGTCGCCATTTTGGCGTCAACAAAAGCTACAAAAACACTATAAATATGCACTTACCTTCGAATAACTTCATCAGAAGGCACTCCCAGGATTCCCAGTTCGACAATAAATGACTGAAAAGTTCCATAAAGCCCATCATTTAGCCACTTGTTGTTAGCATGTTCAGCCCATGAATCCATTTTCATGATGCACGAGAACTTCCTCCAGACAAAAACTCAAAAAGTTCCTTTACAGGTCGTAGAAACAAGTCAAATGATGTATGCAATCCATATTTAGGATGTGTTTTACATTAATCATCAATAAGGATCCAACCGGAGAATTTCATTGTCTGAAGAAAGAGCTTTGGAACGAGAGCACTCTCTCTTGCGCGCAAAATGAGACTGAGAATTTCTGAAGACCACTCAGTAAAATAGCTCCTATGAGCCCCTCCTTTATAGTAGAATCATATAACCAGAATCTAAAGACGGAGACATCTAGTGGAAGCCCTAGGAAGTGTTTGCTTATCCATATCTATATGGGGTATCATTTGGCACTGTTTTGAAAATCGAGTTCTCACTTCCTGTTTGGAAGTGTTCTCAGGTTTTTGTCTGCCAAATGAATTCTGTTCTACTTACAGACATAATTCAAACAGTTTTAGAAACTTCAGAGTGTTTTCTATACAATAGTAATAATGATATGCATGTATTACCTTCTGGGACAGAGTAGGAGTAAATTCCGTTTGGGCACGCAATTTGTTCAAAGTGGAAATGCTGCCCCCTGTCCCTATGAAGTTTTAATGTAATTATTGAATAAAAAGCAGTCATCACATTAATGATAGTCAAAACATTTTGTCCTGCATACAAAGTATTATGTTTAGGGCAAATCCAATTTAACACAATTTCAAGCATAGTGGTGGTTGCATCATATTATAGGTATGCTTGTAATCGTTAATTAAAACCTCTTAAGGATCTGCCCCTTTTTTTCAATTTTCCCCTAAATTGACATACCCAAATCTAACTGCCTGTAACTCAGGGCATGCATATTCTTAATACCATTTGCCCCATTTGAAAAGGAAACATTTAGAGTTTTTGGAAATGTGAAAGGAACAAGGACAATATATCACATTAGATCTGGTAAAAGATAGTATGAAGAAAATACCAACCGTTTTTTTTGTATTTTTTTTGTACCATCTTTGAAATGCAAGAGAAGGGACCTAAGGAATTATTATAGCCCAGGCGAATTTAGACTTTGGCCACTAGATGGCAGCACTGTATATGCAAAGTTTTAGAGTGATCCAGTGAAATCTTGCATATCTATTCAAAACGTTGGAACGATCATTGCCCAAATGTTTTATTCATACATTTTCAAGTTCATAATTGTCTCCTCAAACGAGCTTCAAAATGGCGCCGGAAGAAATGGCAGCAGTTTTACGGGCGCCCAACCAATTGTGCTATGATGTGGTTTTTTTGCGTTATTTGTAACTTTTTTTGTACATAATGTTTCTGCAACCGTCTCTTACGGCAGAAAAGAGCTTCTGGATATCAGGACAGCGATCACTCACCTCGGATTAGACAAAGATTTTTTCTTCAACACACAAGAAGCACAAGACATTCTCCAAACACCCCACAGGGTCGACATCCCAGTTATTCGCAAGAGGAAGCGACGCAGGTACAGAGGACAAAGAGTCGGATGCCTGGTCAGGACCCAAAAAAAGGCGAGTGGGAAAGCTGCCGTTATTAATGATACTCGCCAACGTGCAATCATTGGACAATATCATAAAATAAAATGTTCATGAAATCACAAGTCCAAGACACCAAATGAAAGATACAGATCTTGTGATTCAAGCCATCATCTCTGATTTTTAAAATGTTTTACAGGGAAGACACAATATGTAAATCTATTAGCTAACCACGTTAGCAAAAGACAACACTTTTCTTACTCCACCATTTTCTTACTGCATCAGTAGCTATCACAAATTCGACCAAATAAAGATATAAATAGCCACTAACCAAGAAACAACCTCATCAGATGACAGTCTGATAACATATTTATTGTATAGCATAGGTTTTGTTAGAAAAATGTGCATATTTCAGGTATAAATCATAGTTTACAATTGCAGCCCCCATCACAACTCTCCCCAAAGCGACTAGAATAACTACAGAGTCCATCGTGTATTAGCTAATTACTCATCATAAAACATTTCTTAAAAATACACAGCGTACAGCAGATGAAAGACACAGATCTTGTGAATATAGCCAATATTTCAGATTTTCTAAGTGTTTTACAGCGAAAACACAATATAGCGTTATCTTAGCTTACTACAATAGTCAGTCACACAGCAGCATTGATTCAAGGCAAAAATAGCAATAACGTTATAAACCACCAAACGCTATTAATTTTTTCACTAACCTTCTCAGAATTCTTCAGATGACAGTCCTGTAACATCATATTACACAATTCATATAGAGTTGGTTCGAAAATGTGCATATTTAGCCGCACAATTCGTGGTTACACAACGTGATTTGTGGGCAAAAAATCAAGCAATCTGTCCTGCGCCATCTTGGAAAGGCACCTATTCTTATCGAAAGCTATTCATAAACTTGACTAAAAAAATACAGGTTGGACAGCAATTGAAAGACAAATTAGTTCTTAATGCAATCGCTGAGTTAGATTTTTAAAATTAACGTTAATAGACATACAGTGTGCGTTACAGCCAGACTAGTGCCGCAATAATGGCGGACAAATACGTTTATATTTTTCCACATAAATACGGAATAACATCATAAATAGCTCTTACTTTTGGACGAGCTTCCATCAGAATCTTGGCGAAGTGGTCCTTTGTCCAAAAGAATTGTTGCTTGGTTGTAAAACGTCGTGTTCAACTTCGGAAATAGCAGCTAACAAGTAGCTATGAGGCCACAGCATGCCCAAATCTTCAAACTCAATACTAAGGAAATTCCGAAAATAGCAATATACTCGCATAAACTGATATAACTCGGTTTAAAATAACTTCGTTATGATGTTTCTAACACCTATAACGAATTAAATTACAGACGGATACATCTAAGGTCGATAACTGAGCGTTTCAAAACGCCATCCTGAGGTCTTGCTTTGCGTAATGGCGAGCGTTGAAAAGAGAGGACCCCTCGCTCCTTGGCCTTTTATAACCTCTGAGTACTACGTAGAAAGTCCATTCCACTTCTCATTGGTTACTGACATCCAGGGGAAGGCGGGTGCAGTTCATGTCGACCCATAGGATACAAACAGAGCTTTAAACTGATCTGAGAGCAGAGCCTAGTTTTCAGACCTTCGCAGTTCCTGTCATGGATTTCGCTGTAGAAAGAGTTCTGTTTCACCCACAGACATAATTCGAACGGTTTTAGAAACTAGAGAGTGTTTTCTATCCAATAGTAAGAATAATATGCATATTGTACGAGCAAGAATTGAGTACGAGGCCGTTTAAATTGGGTACGCTTTTGTGCTATGTCGAAATGGCACCCCCCTAGTGGCAAGAAGATAAACTAGATGAGGTACGATCACGAATATCCTACCAACGGGACATCAAAAACTGTAATATCCTATGTTTCACGGAATCGTGGCTAAATGACGACATGGATATTCAGCTAGTGGGATATACGCTGCACCGGCAAGATAGAACAGCACACTCCGGTAAGACGAGGGGGGGCGGTCTGTGCATATTTGTAAACAACAGCTGGTGCACGAAATCTAAGGAAGTCTCTAAATTTTGCTCACCTCAAGCAGAGTATATTGTGATAAATTGCAGGCCACACTACTTGCCTAGAGAGTTTTCAGCTATACTTTTTGTGGCTGTTTATTTAATACCACAGACAGATGCTGGCACTAAAAACTTAAATCAGTTCTACCAAATTTCTATCAACATGTTAAATGTGCAACCAGAGGAAAATAAATTCTAGATCACCTGTACTCCACACACAGAGACGCATACAAAGCTCTCCCTCGCCATCCATTTGGTAAATCCGAACACAACTCTATCCTCCTGATTCCTGATTACAAGCAAAAATTAAAGCAGGAAGCACCAGTGACTCGGTCTATAAAAACGTGGTCAGATGAAGCAGATGTACTACAGGACTGTTTTGCTATCACAAATTGGAACATGCTCCGTGATTCTTCCGATGGCGTTGAGGAGTACACCACATCAGTCACTGGCTTTATCAATAAGTGCATCGAGGACGTCGTCCCCACAGTGACTGTACGTACATACCCCAACCAGAAGCCATGGATTACAGGCAACATTCGCACTGAGCTAAAGGGTAGAGCTGCCGCTTTCAAGGTACGGGACTCTAACCCGGAAGCTTACAAGAAATCCTGCTACGCCCTGCGACAAACCATCAAACAGGCAAAGCGTCAATACAGGGCTAAGATTGAATCATACTACACCGGCTCCAAAGCTCGTCTTGTGTGGCAGGGCTTGCAAACTATTACAGACTACAAAGGGAAGCACAGCCACGAGCTGCCCAGTGACACGAGCCTACCAGACGAGCTAAATCACTTCTATGCTCGCATCGAGGCAAGCAACACTGAGGCATGCATGAGAGCATCATGCATGAGAGCATTATGTTCTGGACGACTGTGTGGACGACTGTGTGATCACGCTCTCCGTAGCCGATGTGAGTAAGACCTTTAAACAGGTCAACATACACAAGGCTGCAGGGCCAGACGGATTACCAGGACGTGTGCTCCGGGCATGTGCTGACCAACTGGCAGGTGTCTTCACTGACATTTTAAACATTTCCCTGATTGAGTCTGTAATACCAACATGTTTCAAGCAGATCACCATAGTCCCTGTGCCCAAGAACACAAAGGCAACCTGCCTAAATGACTACAGACCCGTAGCACTCACGTCTGTAGCCATGAAGTACTTTGAAAGGCTGGTCATTGCTCACATCAAAACCATTATCCCAGAAAACCCAGATCCACTCCAATTTGCATACCGCCCCAACAGATCCACAGATGATGCAATCTCTATTGCCCTTGTCGTGGATAATCGTCTCAGAAATATAACACTCTTATAAGAACTTGTAAAATCAATAAGAGACTTTTAATACAATGTATCACAAGCCGGGGTGATCCGCGGATCACACACCTTCCCAGAGCACTGGCTCTGTCTTATACACACACACACACATGAGATCATGACATACTTTACTTCTCCTAGGTCATCTGCCAATATTATCCTTCATTTCAGGCTTCCTGCTTGTTTACGCCCAATAACGCCTGTATCCGCTCTTGATTAGATTATAATGGTGGCAGGACCCTCTTGTCTCCTAAAATTAATATATGTCTATCTTACCCTAAGCACTTATGGCCTTTACCCTAAGCACTTATGGCCTTTCCTCTCTATTTAATCTTCATAATGGTGTCCTGCTCTTTCCATAAATGCACTTTAAAGCACGTATGGCTTCGGCCATTTTAATATCTGTTTTATCTTTGGTTTCCTGTTTTTACCAGCCTGTATCCATTCACTCATGTCTGCCTTCTCCTATTTTCTAATGTACACTTGTCTATTGTTTAATAGTGTGATATCTACCTCCATATGTAACAATAACTCCTACACCCTCCACACTGCCCTTTCCCACCTGGACAAAAGGAACACCTATGTGAGAATGCTGTTCATTGACTACAGCTCAACGTTCAACACCATAGTGACCTCAAAGCTCATCACTAAACTAAGGATCCTGGGACTAAACACCTCCCTCTGCAACTGGATCCTGGACTTCCTGACGGGCCGCCCCCAGGTGGTGAGGGTAGGTAACAACACATCTGCCACGCTGATCCTCAATACTGGAGCTCCTCAGGGGTGCGTGCTCAGTCCCCTCCTGTACTCCCTGTTCACCCACGACTGCATGGCCAGGCACGACTCCAACAACATCATTAACTTTGCAGACGACACAACAGTGGTAGGCCTGATCACTGACAACGTCAAGACAGCCTATAGGGAGGAGGTCAGAGACCTGGCCGGGTGTTGCCAAAATAACAATCTATCCCTCAACGTAACTAAGACTAAGGAGATGATTGTGGACTACAGGAAAAGGAGGACCGAGCACACCCCCATTCTCATCGACGGGGCTGTAGTGGAGCAGGTTGAGAGCTTCAAGTTCCTTGGTGTCCACATCACCAACAAACTAACATGGTCCAAACACACCAAGACAGTCGTGAAGAGGGCACGACAATGCCTATTCCCCCTCAGGAAACTGAAAAGATTTGGCATGAATCCTGAGATCCTCAAAAAGATCTACAGCTGCACCATCGAGAGCATCCTGACTGGTTGCATCACCGCCTGGTATGGCAACTGCTCTGCCTCCAACCGGAAGGCACTACAGAGGGTAGTGCGTACAGCCCAGTACATCACTGGGGCCAAGCTTCCTGCCATCCAGGACCTCTATACCAGGCGGCGTCAGAGGAAGGCCCTAAAAAGACTCCAGCCACCCTAGTCATGGAATGTTCTCTCTGCTACCGCATGGTAAGTGGTACCGGAGCGCCAAGTTAAGATCCAAGAGGCTTCTAAACAGCTTCTACCCCCAAGTCATAAGACCCCTGAACATCTAGTCAAATGGCTACCCAGACAATTTGCATTGCCCCCTCCCCCCCCCCCCCCACACCACTGCCACTCTCTGTTATCATCTATGCACAGTCACTTTAATTAACTCTACCTACACGTTCATACTACCTCAACTAACCGGTGCCCCCCCACATTGACTCGGCACTCCCCTGTATATATTGTTATTTTTTACTGCTGCTCTTTAATTACTTAACTGCGCTGTTGGTTAGGGGCTCATAAGTAAGCATTTCACTGTAAGGTGTGTTCGACGCATGTGACTAATACAATTAGATACAATTTTAGATGCAGTCGCACCCCTAATAACATGAAACATGTGTCATAAGAAACTAGCTCCCTGGTATACAGTCAATAACGGAGCGCTGAAGCTTCCGGAAAAATGGAATGGAAATGGAAGATTTCTGACAACCTTGGAATGACAGTGCCATGCAATATCGAAGTGCCCTCACTGCTGCTTGATCGTTCTATATTTCCATCCTAATTGAGGAGAATAAAAACAATCCCCCCCCAGAAATGTATACTGTGGCAAAGCTAACTAAAAAGCAGCAAGAGAGGCTTTCACTGCAGCAGTGATGAATTCATGAACTTCTTCGACAAAAAGATCATGATCATTAGAAAGAAAATGACGGCCTCTTTGAAGCTCACATGTCCTGAGTCTGCACAGAGCTTCCAGGACCTAGGATCGAGGGAGACACTCACATTTCTTAATTCTGTATATCTTGACACATTCATTAAAATAGTAAGGGCCTCTAAACCTTCAAGCTGCATACTGGACCCTATTCCAGCTAAACTACTGAAATAGCTGCTTCCTGTGCTTGGCCCTCCTATGTTGAACATAATACATGGCTCACTAAAAGTGACAGTAATAAATCCACCCTGAAAATATAAGTGGGGTTATATCGGCTGGCCCTGTCCGGGGATATCGTGCCTGGTTGGCCCTGTCCGGGGGTATCGTGCCTGGTTGGCCCTGTCCGGGGGTATCGTGCCTGGTTGGCCCTGTCCGGGGGTATCGTGCCTGGTTGGCCCTGTCCGGGGGTATCGTGCCTATCGTGTCCGGGGGTATCGTGCCCCCCCCGACCCCCCGTCTCAGGCTCCAATCATTTTTCCTTTTCTTATATTGATAACAGTCATCTTGTACGAGAGATTAACATGGTTGTCAAAACTTTTTTTATTGTTTCTAACATTCCGTATGGTACAAATGAATGGTGGACTATATAGGACTCTATTGGAACCGCTAGGTTTTATGGGTATTATGACTCATACTGTGGTTCTCTACAGAGTCTTCACATAGGAAGGAATGGTGTCACGTGATCGATGGCTTTGTCCATTATACTGTAGAGTCATTGAGACGGTCAGACTGGATGTAGCTTCGTCGCCATCTAGTGGACATAAAGGAACACAGGTTGTGTGAGACAGGTAAACGTGTAGACTAGGGTGGGTGTGTGTGTGTGTGTGTGGCAGCACAGTTCCAGGTTAGTGGAATGTTTATTTATGTGTGAGTCAGGAGGGATGGAGAGAGAGGAGAGTGGAAACAGAGAGTCCTAAGACCACCTCGGACTAACAGTCAACTCTGATACATGCTGACGGCTTTACAACAGTGTGTGTGTGTGTGTGTGTGTGTGTGTGTGTGTGTGTGTGTGTGTGTGTGTGTGTGTGTGTGTGTGTGTGTGTGTGTGTGTGTGTGTGATGTTTCCTGTGTCAAACAGACAGATTGGGCCGGTAATCACTGCTGAGAGGGAAATAAACATAGAGCTGATTTGTACCCTGAAACATGCACACACACACACACACACATACAGACACACACACACACACACACACACACACACACACACACACACACACACACACACACACACACACACACACACACACACACACACACACACACACACACACACACAACACACACACACACACACAAACACACACACACACACACACACACTGGATGTTTATGAGCTCGTCTTATGAGACAGAGAGACACACAGAGAGAGAGAGACAGAGAGAGACAGAGAGATACACAGAGACACAGAGAGACACAGAGAGAGAGTGACACAGAGACACACAGAGAGACAGAGACACACAGAGAGACATAGAGAGAGAGACAGAGAGACACAGAGATAGACACACAGAAAGAGACAGAGAGAGAGTGACACAGAGACACACAGAGACACAGGGAGACACAGAGCGACAGAGAGAGAGAGATACACAGAGAGACAGAGACACACAGAGAGACATAGAGAGATAGACAGAGAGACACAGAGATAGACACACAGAAAGAGACAGAGAGAGACACAGCGAGAGAGACACAGATACCCACAGAGAGACACAGTGAGAGACACAGAGACACACAAAGATACACACACAGAGAGAAACAAAGATACACACACAGAGAGAGACACAAAGAGAGACAGAAACACACACACACACACACAGAGAGACACACAGACACACACACACACACAAAGACACACAAACACAAACACACACACACAATGGAAATAAGTCCCAGACTGTATTGTGTGTTATCCTCTATGATTTAACATGGAAATAAGTCCCAGACTGTATAGTGTGTTATCCTCCATGATTTAACAATGGAAATAAGTCCCAGACTGTATAGTGTGTTATCCTCCATGATTTAACATGGAAATAAGTCCCAGACTGTATAGTGTGTTATCCTCCATGATTTAACAATAGAAATAAGTCCCAGACTGTATAGTGTGTTATCCTCCATGATTTAACATGGAAATAAGTCCCCAGACTGTATTGTGTGTTATCCTCCATGATTTAACAATGGAAATAAGTCCCAGACTGTATAGTGTGTTATCCTCCATGATTTAACAATGGAAATAAGTCCCAGACTGTATTGTGTGTTATCCTCCATGATTTAACAATGGAAATAAGTCCCAGACTGTATTGTGTGTTATCCTCCATGATTTAACAATGGAAATAAGTCCCAGACTGTATAGTGTGTTATCCTCCATGATTTAACATGGAAATAAGTCCCAGACTGTATTGTGTGTTATCCTCCATGATTTAACAATGGAAATAAGTCCCAGACTGTATAGTGTGTTATCCTCCATGATTTAACATGGAAATAAGTCCCAGACTGTATAGTGTGTTATCCTCCATGATTTAACAATGGAAATAAGTCCCAGACTGTATTGTGTGTTATCCTCCATGATTTAACAATGGAAATAAGTCCCAAACTGTATTGTGTGTTATTCTCCATGATTTAACATGGACATAAGTCCCAGACTGTATTGTGTGTTATTCTCCATGATTTAACATGGACATAAGTCCCAGACTGTATAGTGTGTTGTCCTCCGTGATTTATCTCATGTGCATGTATTGCTTTCTCAAGTTTTATGTTGTTGTTTAAAATGGTTGAATTAATAAACTAAACTAAACCCAAATAGACACACACACACACACACACACACACACACACACACACACACACACACACACACACACACACACACACACACACACACACACACACACACACACACACACACACACACAGAGAAAGGAAGGAAGGAAGGATTATCAAGTAGTTATGACTGACAGCTGAAAGAACTGAGTTACTAATCTCAAAGAGAGGGGGAGAGGAGGATAGGTAAGGGGGAGGGGAGAGGGGGAGGAGAGAGGAGGAGAGAGGTAAGGGGGAGGGGAGAGGGGGAGGAGAGAGGAGGAGAGAGGTAAGGGGGAGGGGAGAGGGGGTGGAGAGGTAAGGGGGAGGGGAGAGGGGGAGGAGAGAGGAGGAGAGAGGTAAGGGGGAGGGGAGAGGGGGTGGAGAGAGGAGGAGGAGGAGAGAGGTAAGGGGGAGGGGAGAGGGGGTGGAGAGAGGAGGAGGAGGAGAGAG